>NC_135324.1:1927491-2006766 GCF_048772815.1 Callospermophilus lateralis
TCTCTGGATGACCGTTCCAGGTTCCCCAGTGAAGGGAGGCAGCATTAGGCGTGGCCTGGTCACAAGACCTCAACTTGAGTCCTACCTAGTCCTGTCCCTATCTAGCTATGTGACATCCCCCACAGAGCCTCCAACTCCTAATCTGAAGATGGAGACCCACTGCGTGCGCGCCGCGTGTCCTGAAAGGTGCTTGGATGCCCGAGGGCCAAGGGGACTGTCAGTCACAAACACTGGGGTGACAGAGGCTGGTGGATCTTGTTGGGAATGAGAAATTAGGCAGAGGTAAGAGAAGTGGCCAGAGAGCAGCTGCAAGTCTCTGCCAGGCCTCAGGTGGGGACGGAATGAGGTCAGCCACTCCTGATAACTGCCCTCTGTCCCCAGGAGCCCTGGACATGGCCCGTGGCTGTGGGAGTTGGCTCGGGGGAGGGCGGACCTGGCTGGCTCCGTGAGGCAGAAGGCGGCGATGTGCTCCCCGGACGCCAGTCTGGGCAGGTACTTGGCCTTCTGTTCTTCGGTGCCAACCAAGATGATCCCCTGAAAGAAACGCACAGACATTTTTTATTTGTTTCTTTTGGCTACAAAGGACGGCAGAGTACATTCTGGGACATGTCCCACCTACACGGGGTGTGACGTCCCATTCCTGTGGCTGGACCTGCTGTGGGGTGTCCCTGGACGTGGGTTCCTATGTGAACATGGGAAAGTGATGTCCATTCACTCCCCTGTCTCTCCCAGTCCCCTCCCCTCCCTTCCCTCCACTCCCCTGTGTCTCATCCAGTGAACTGCCATCCCCCCCCTTATTGTGGGTCAGTGTCCCCATATCAGAGAGGACACTCCGCCTTTGGTTTTTGGGACTGGCTTATTTCACTCAGCATGATCGTCTCCAGCTCCACCCATTTACCAGCAAATGCCGTCATTTCGTTCTTCTTTAAGGCTGCGTAATATTCCACTGGATATATAGACCACAGTTTCTTTATCTATTTATCTGTTGAGGGGCACCTAGGCTGGTCCCTAAGTCTCCAGACTGCTTTCCATAGTGGTGACACCATTGGCACTCCCAGCACTGTGGGGTGAACCTTTCCCCCACATCTTTGCTAAGATTCTATTACTTATGTTCCTGACAATCGCCATCCACAGGCTTGTCTTGGCTGTGAAGAGTCGAGAGTGAGTCCTGATGTCCCTTGTGAGGATAATGCTGATGTCCTGCCAGAGAGGACAGCAGGTGCCCAGAGCTGATGGCCGCAGGTGGGGGCTGGCTGCCGAGAGGCCCCTCCTGCGCCTGCCCCAGGACAGTGCCTTGGGCTTAGACTCTGGGACCTTCATCCTGACCCTTCCCCTGCATGGCAGGGCGCCCAGGGCCTGGACTGTCCTCCTCTGAGTCCCCACTTTGTGATCTCCAAGTGGGGGCTGCCCCCTCCTAGCAGGTGCTCTGGATAATGGGAGGGGAAGATGTAGGAGAGCTGGGACCATGCACAGCCAGTGTCCCCAAGGTCCCCTGCTCTCTGGGGAGGGGAGCTGGGCCTGCGTCTCTTTCCTGATGTATACACTGAGACCTGATCCTGCCCCCTGTCCCCTTCAGAGAGCCCCAGGGAGAAACCCCAGCATCTGACCTTGAGGCCGATGGCTTGGTGAGCTGCCAAGGTCACGGTGATGGAGCCGTCGAGGCTGATGATCTCCCCTAGACGAGCGTACATGGTGTTGGAGAGGCCCAGGCCACCTAGGAGGGAGGGACCAGTGTCAGTCACAGTTCAGCCCACCTCCTCCCATTAAGGCACAAGGTTTCACTGCCTTTTATTTCTTTTGAATTATGTAAGTCAAACTGGGTCACCATTAAAAAAACAAAACCACACCAGGTGCGGGGGCACATGTCTGCAATTCCAGAGGCCCAGGAGGCTGAGGCAGGAGGATCGCAAGGTGGAGGCCAGCCTCAGCAACTTAGTGAGGCCCTAAGCAACTCAGCGAGACCCTGTCTCTAAATAAAATTGAAAAAGCGCTGGGGACGGGGCTCAGGGGTCAAGTGTGCCAGGTTCAATCCCCAGTTCCCCCCCAAAAAATCATAATAAAACCTAGGGCTGCATACACATTGGGCAAGTGTCTCCCCTATGAGCTACACCCCACTTTTTTAAAAAAAAAAACGTTTTTTGAGACTGGCTAAGTTACTGAGGGTGGCCTCCAACTTTTTTTTTTTTTTAATATTTTTTTAATTGTCAATGGACCTTTATTTTTTACTTATTGATACACAGTGCTCAGAATCGAACCCAGTGCCTCACACATGCTAGGCAAGCGCTCTGCCACTGAGCCACAACCCCAGTCCCCCTCCAACTTTGGATCCTCCTGTCTCAGCCTCACAAGTAGGTGGGATTAGGCATGTGCCATGACACTCAGCTGACACATAGACTTTTTTTTTTTGGTACCAGGAATTGAACTCAGGGGCTCTTAACCCCTGAGCCCCGTCCCCAGCCTTTTTTTTATATTTTATTTAGAGACAGGGTCTCACTGAGTTGCTCAGGACCTTGTTAAGTTGCTGAGGCTGGCCTCCAACTTGCGATCCTCCTGCCTCAGCCTCCCTAGTTGCTGGGATTACAAATGTGCAAGGCCTCAATCAAAAGACTTTGTCTTGCCGGGTGCAGTGGTGCAGGCCTGTCATCCTAGGGACTTGGGAGGCTGAGGCAGGAGGATCACGAGTTCAAAGCCAGCCTCAGCCAAAGCGAGGCGCTGAGCAACTCAGTGAGACCCTGTCTCTAAATAAAAAGCAAAATAGGGCTGGGGGGACAGGGCTCAGGGGTCCAGTGCCCCTGAGTTCAATCCCTGGTACCAAAAAAAAAAAAAAGACTTTGTCTTAACTCCTTTCAGTTTTATTTGGCGGGGAAAATCTGAAGCTTTCTGACTAGAGTATGGGTAAAATCATAGGGTGGAGTCCGTAATCCCTGTGTACAGGAGACAGCTGGGGGTGGGGTGGCTGTTGGTGGCACAGGGACTCAGAAGCAGGAAGGAGCCACACAGGGTGGGCCTAGACTAAGGGCGGGGATCCAGGCTCAGTCAGCAGAAGGGCCCAGTTTCTAGTACCAGGGCTTCTCCAAATTCTCCCATGGCCTCCAGGGAGACAGAGAAGCAGCTCAAGATCAGTAGGGTGCGGTGTGCACACCTATAATCCCAGCGACTCTGGAGGCTGAGGCAGGAGGATTGCTAATTGGAGGCCAACCTCAGCTTACCCTAAGCAATTCAGCGAGACCCTGTCTCTAAATAAAATATAAAAAAGGCTGGGTCTGGGGCTCCATGGAAGGGCACTTGCCTAGCAGGTGTGAGGCACTGGATTCGATCCTTAGCACCAGGTAAAAATAAATAAATAAAATCCAGTTATACCGCTGAATGCTGATCTGGCCTCAACTTTCTCCTTGGTTGGTCTTAGTGTGGACCAGCTCTAGGTTAGGGACCAGCAAGAAATTATGGTACAGATTTGACAGCCCCTGTGTTCTGCTACAGGAAGTAAGGCCTCTCTAGAGACCAGGCAGGGGAGAGAACAGAAAGAGAGTCTTCTGTGGATGGCTGTGGAAACACACTCAACAGTGCGTCTCCAAAGGACCCGCTGCAGCCCGGAAATGTGCCTGACCCTTAAAGCACCACCGAGCCCTGTCTGGCCCACACCTGCAGAGCCTCTATGATGGCCAGTGGAGGCCGCCCCAGCAAGGCCCGGGGACAGGCAGGGCGAAGGACCAGGAGCCACCATTTGGTCTAGGTAGTGTACCTTCACAACAGCGGCCTCTCAGGGAAACGCAGAGTGACTCTGACAAGCCACACCATCTGGGGAGGCTCCTCCACTTACCATATTCTTCCGGGACCTGCATTCCAAAGAGGCCCAGGCTTTTCAACTTTTCCAGGGTGTCGTCCGGGATTTTCCCCTCCCGGTCAATTTTCTGAGAATCCACTGAGAAAAGAAAACGTCTTGATGAAACAAAATAGGAGCAAGCCATCTTCATGCCGAGAAAGAGACACAATGTTTTTGGCAGAGCATGCGACCCCAGTGCCAGCAGTTTCTCAAAACTGCTCGAAACTTCTAGAAGGATTCTCGAAAATTCTCAAAACTGTCTAGTGATGGTCACACCGAATCACTGACTTGATTTGATGTAGTTTGTAGAATTGTGGTTTAAAGCCAGCAGGGCTAGGTGGCTATCTGCTGACCTGGTCACTGGTCGCCTGGTGTCTTAGCCATGTGAGATAGCGGTCAACTCATGCTTATGAGATGCAGATGCCTGCACATGCTTGACTCGACTGTCCAGGAAATGGGGAGGCACACAACTCCTGGTGTATGGCTGCAACACTTGGCCAACCCCCATCCAGGCAGTGACCAGGGCTCCCTTCACCCCACTGTCCAAAAGCCTCCACAGTGTCACCACAGTCTGCAGGCTGAGCCCCACCCCCAGCTCTTTTTATATTTTATTTAGAGATAGGGTCTCGCTGAATTGCTTAGGGTAAGCTGAGGTTGGCCTCCAATTAGCAATCCTCCTGCCTCAGCCTCCAGTCTGATCAGCATCGATTCATCCATCACCCACAAGGGCAAAAGGGAACAGTCTCTAGCACGGGATTAGAAAGCGTGTCCTTCCTATGTGTTACAGTAATGCTTTTCTGTATGTGTGTCGGAGGGTTACTGGGTATTGACCTCACGGACACTCGACCCCTGAGCCCCGTCCCCAGCCTATTTTGCATTTAACTTACAGACAGGGTCTCACTGAGCTGCTTAGGGCCTCGCTATTGCTGAGGCTGGCTTTTTCCTGCCTCAGCCTCCCGAGCCACTATAATGACAGGCGTGTGTCACAATACCTGGCCCATCAAGAACCCCTCCTTTTTTTTTTTTTTTTAATTTTTTTAGTTGTCAATGAACTTTATTTTTATGTGGTGCTGAGAATCGAACCCAGTGCCTCACACATGCTAGGCAAGTGCTCTACCACTGAGCCCCAGCCCCAGCCCCCCATCCAGAATTTTTGGCACAAATTATTCAAGGCCTACACACTAAAAACCCCACGCATAAAACACTAAGAGAAAATAAAATGACCTAAATAAGGGGGGAGATAGGCCAAGATGCTGTACTCTCAGTTCCCCATCACGCTGATTCATGAATTTTCTGAAACCCCAGCCAATGCCGCAGGCCTGCTGAGAACAGAAGGCTGATTCTAAAACGCCCTGGGAGTCCAAAGGGCCTGGAGTCCACATGACTTCAGAAGAGAGCCAAGCTGAAGGGCCAGCACTGCCCAGTTCTAGCTTATTAGAAGGCCCAGTAAATAGGTCAAGGGGATGTTTGTGGGAACAGGAGAGAATGCAGGATTCAAAACAGACCCACACCTAAATGGTCCATCTAGTTTTGATTTGAAAAGAAAAGACAGATGAAAATTGTTACGGACCTGGTGGTTTTCCCATATACGATACAAAAAGCGCAAACTAGCAAAGAAAAATTTTGCACTTTATCCACATTAAAAACTTTTTACTGGTTTTTTTTTTTTTGGTATCAGGGATTGAATCCAGGGGCACTTAACCACTGAGCCACATCCCTAGCCCTTTTTTATATATTTCATTTTGAGACAGGGTCTCACTGAGTTGGTTAAGGCCTCGCTAAGTTGCTGAGGCTGGCCTCCAACTTGGGATCCTCCTGCCTCAGCCTCTCAAGCCACGGGATTATAGGCATGGAACACTGAGCCTGAATCTCAGATAGCTTTTTATAAAAGCTTTAAATAAAGCAGCAATTTGTATGGTCCCTAAAGCAAGGTATTAATGAATTAATGACCCTCAAGAGGACCTCCTTTATACTGATACTGCTCCTAATATAAATATCGATGTGGGATGGGGCAGTGGCTCAGTGGTAGAGCACTTGCCTAGCATGCGTGGGGCACTGGTTAGATTCTCAGCACCACACATAAATAAAATAAAACCCACCAACAACTAAAATATATATTTGAAAAACTATTGATGCAATCACTCTTACAAGGAAAATGAGAAATGATGAAGAAACCACACTTACCCTCTTCATTGAAGAATTTTTCCACGGGTCCCACAAACTGATTGATTTCGTTAAGTTCATCTTGGCTAACCTCTGGAAATGGGAAGACTCCTTTCTAAAAATGACAAACATTTACTAAGCATTATTATTATTATTATTATTATTATTATTACTTGGTATTGGCAATTGAACCTAGGGGCACTTAGCCCCTGAGCCCCATCCCCAGCCCTATTTTGTGTTTTATTTAGAGACAGGGTCTCCCTGAGTTGCTCAGGGCCTCACTAAATTGCTGAGGCTGGCTTTGAAGTCGTGATCCTCCTGCCTCAGCCTCCCGAGCTGCTGGGATTCCAGGTGTGTGCCACCAGGAATTCCAGCAGCTTGGGAGGCTGAGGCAGGAGGATCACAAGTTGGAGGCCAGCCTCAGCAAAAGCAAGGTGCTAAGCAACTCAGGGAGACCCTGTCTCTAAATAAAACACAAAATAGGGCTGGGGACGGGGCTCAGCGGTTGAGGGCCCTGGGTTCAATCTCTGGCACCCCTCCCCTCAACAAAAGGCTGCTATTGGAGAACACACTGAGGTTGCCAGGCCTGACTCCCCAGAGCTGCTGTCCCTCCTGCCACTGCCAGGTGACTCCCTGAGCTTTCTGTGCCAGAGAGGAGGATCCCACTATTCCTCTTGCAGCTGATCAACACTCCCTGTGCTGAGGGTGTGCGGGGTGTGGTCACGGGGCGAGGCCTGGTTGTGCAACACATCAACCTGAACTCAGCCTGGGCGCGGCTGCTCCTTAGATGTGGGGACTGGGCCACTCCAAGGCCTCTCTCTGAGCCAATTTCACTTTAATCCCACATGATCCTGATCATTTCAAAAGCACCTGGGACATTCAAAACAGGTCATGTGTGCTGCAAGATGCAGGAACTAAATCTCAGTGTCTGATTCTGGCTCTGCTCCTGTCCACAACTGTGGCCTACAGAGTGACTTAGCCTCCAGGCTCTGATTTGTCACCGTGAACGGCCAAAGAGGCCAGGACGCCCTGCTGGCTTTTGAATTCATCTGGCAGTGGCCTGCACCACGGGCCTTCCGGGTTCCAGTCCCCGCTTTGGCTGCTCCCATGACATGAGGATGTGGCTTTGGACACACAGCAGCCTAGCACAGATGGATCACCAGAAGGGACAGAAAACACGTGAATGATGAGAATAAGAGGAACCATAAGTCAGGGCCAGGAGCTCTGCCTTTCCTCTTGGGACCCAGGTCATCTCCTGGGTCACCAGGTGACCCAGGAAGTACTTCAGACGAGTCCTCCACCTCCCTGTACCCTGCACCTCGAATCTGTCACCTGACTAAACTGTGTCAGTGTGTCCTCCAATCTGTCTGCTCCTCTCTGGCCCCAGGACTGCAGGGTTTTGGCCCTAACCAAAGTGACAGCTGACTGGTGGGAACCCCTGATCTCCCCCTCACGACACTGTCATCCAGGGGTCTAGAGAGGAAACACACAGGTGACTTTCACTTGGCAGGCTTAGCACAAAGCTGTCCCTTTCCACGAACGAGGACACAGAGGCCACAACTGCCCTGGTCACATTTGTGTTCACGGCCTCCCTGGACATCTGGGCCTTGTGCGTCCTGAGGGGTATTGATTCGGGATGAGGACAAAAGGCAGACTGGCACCTGAAAGCCACCAGCAAAGGGTTACTGCTGCAGGAGGGAGGTCCCGGGGAGGGAAAGAGCAAACACTGACATCATCAGACCAGAAGGGAATGGGGCGCATCCCAGAGGGAGTTTGCAAGTTTAGAGAGCAGCAAGCCCTGCCCGTCAGCCACCTAAGACAGAAGCCAAACGTGTTAAGACTCAGGAAGCCAAGGCTGCTCATGGCAGGCGACCTCTCATTTATCCCAGTGGTCCCCCAGGGACAGCAGGACAACTGAGGGCAGTGTGGTAACCCCTGGATTGAGGGTCTGGAAGATCTGTCCTTATTCTGAGGTTTTAAGTGGTGCCACAGACCTGCTCAAGACCCAGAATGCTGCATAGACGGTGGCAACCTGATTCAGGGTCGGTGAAGGGAAGGTACCTAACACTGGTCGGGTTTAAAGAGGACCCGAAAGTACAGAAAACTCGTGAACTCTGAGAATAAGAGGAATCAAAGGTAATGCCAGGAGACTGGCAAAGCCTTTCTATTAGCTGTGGAAAAATTAGGCTAGTGGGAGGTGCAGGACTGGATGGGGACCAGGAATAAACTCCCAGATACAGCCCAGTGTGGTGCATGCATGTCATCCCAGCAGCTCAGGAGGCTGAGGCAGGAGGATCGCAAGGTGGAGGCCAGCCTCAGCAACTTAGTGAGGCCCTAAGCAACTCAGTGAAACCCTATTTCTAAATAAAATATAAAAAGGGGCTGGGGATGGGGCTCAGTGAGTAAGCACTGAGTAAGTTCAATTCCTGATGGCAAAACCTAAATAATTAAACCCCAGCAGATATGCTAATTACAGATACCCATTACAGCCCCGAAATGGAGCTTCTGAGCAGAAAGGTAGACAAAAAAAGTCTGGAATCGAGGAAAGAAATACAGGCTGGAGAAGCAAGTTTGAGTCATGAGGACATGGATGGCATTTAAAGCCAGGACACTAAACTAGGCCATCAAGAGGGTAATTATAGATGCAAAGAGGTGTTCTTATGCTGCACCTTAGAAAATCCAAACTGCAATCAGGCTGGTGGGAACCACGGGCGATCGTGTAGAGGTGAAGGACCCAAGAAGAAACCAGCAAGGACACAGGGAGAGAGTAGTTTCCAGAAGGTAATGGAGTGCAGCCAAGGAGACAGAGCACTGAACTATGTCAGGGGCCACCGGTGGGCTTAGGAGGAGGAGGAGGACTGAGAATAGATCCTTAGATGTGACATCATGGAGGTCACGGCTGACTTTGATGTCAGGGACAAAGCTTGAATGGTTCAATAGAGAAAATAATTGATATGGAAGAGAAAGGAAATGCATGCCCTTGAGTGGATGAGAAGGCTGGTGTGCAATGACTGAAGTGGCCATTGTCAGGAGTACTGGGCACCCATGACCGGCGGGTGGGTGACCTGCAGGGGTCAAAGTTCTCCTCTAGCTACTGTTCTGTGTCAGTGTGTCCTCCAATCTGTCTGCTCTTCTCTGGGAAGCACCACGGATATGAGTGGGGGTGGGGACAAGGTGCCAGCGGCTTAGTGACTGAAAGAGGACTAAGAGATTCCAGCTTTTCTTCATTGCACAACCGGGAGTCAGACAGCCCCAGGACAAAGCACCCACACACCCAGGCTTTGGGGGAAGATGGTTTCCCTCATTTTAAAGCTGCTAGCTCTGCCCTTTCCAGCAGGGCAGGTCACTCCTGGTCCCAGTCCCACCTTCTGCCTCTGTAATGCCATCTACCTAAGGGCTTGTCCTGACAACCTGGGGCAGAACGATCTAGAGCCAGGGAATAACATTTTTGCGGGGCACAGGATCAGATCGCATTCTGACTAAGCCCAAAGAAGTAGGGGGTGACCCCTGTGGCCACGCCCACTTTGTAAAGCGCCAAGGGACAGAGAAGAGAAGTCGTCAGTCCAAGGAAGCGAAAGTAATTCGCCTTGAAGTCACCACTTTTTCTTTTTTTTCCCTTTTGGGTCGTGGGGACTGAGCCCAGGGGGGGCCCTCGACCCCTAAGTCCCCATCCCCAGCCGTTTTGTGAGCGTTTTATTTAGCGACAGGGTCTCCCTGAGCTGCTCAGGCTGGCTTGCACCTCGTGACCCTCGTGCTCGCTCACCCTGTGGGATCACAGCCGGGGGCTCAGCCGTGTCCCTTCAGTGTCGCAGAGAGCAGGGGACTCTGCATTTCCAGTCTCCCGGGGGCTCACGCACACCGCCCGCTCCAGTTTGGGGTGGGGGTGGGGGTCAAAGGATTTGATTTTAAAGCCGCAGAAAAAGGTGGAAAAAAGAAAAAAAAAACCCAGGGCTCCCTGACCCAGCTGTGGCTCTGGGATCTCGGACAGGACGGCGTGGGACAGGCACCTGATGGGCGAAGCCCAAGGGCCCCGGGGAGCGCCGGGCTGAGCCGCCGAACAGAGCCCCGGATCCCAGAGGCGGCTCCGCACAGGCCCCGGCCGGAGGCTCGGCAAGGCCCTGCCCTCCTCCCTGCGCGGGCCCCCCGGGCCTCGGGGACCTGGAGTCTGGGCGCCGTCCCCCGGGGGTGCCCGGCGGGCAGGTTCGGGACGCCGCCGGAGCCAGCCGCCGAGCGCGCAGAGGCCGCCCGGGCTCCTTTACCTTCTCGATTTTGCCCAGGAAGAGCTCCTTGGCGAAGGCCCGGCTCGGCGGACTAGTACTCAGCGGGCGCCGGCTCGCGCTGAGGGCCACCAGAGCCCGGCAGGCTCGCGCCGCCGTCGCCGCCCGGCGCAGGAAGAGAGCGCAGCCGCTCATGCCGCCCGCGTCCGCTCGGGGAGTTCTGTCACCCCCAGCCCGCGCCGCCTGATGACGCCACGAGCCCGCGCCGCCTGATGACGCACAGGGCCCGCGTCGGCGCGCCGGCGCCCCTGCGCTTGCGTGGCCACGCCCCCCGCAAGAGCCCTGCGCTTGCGTGGCCACGGCCCCCGCAAGAGCCCCTGCTCTTGCTGGCCACGCCCTGCGTTGAAAGAGGGGCGGGGCCACGCCGGGGGCGGGGCGCCAGGAGGTTCCCTTCAGTCAAACGCCGCAGGGCGCGCCCTGGAGGCTCCCCGGGTGCCTGGGGACGCGAGCGGCGGGCCACCTGTCTCTCTCCTGTCACCTCCAGGAACAGGCCTGGGGAAAAGAAAAAAAAGAGCAAGGAAGCAGGGAAAATTCAAGGCCTAGATGGGTCTGGAGGGAGCTCAGCTGTGGAAATGTTGGCCTGGAGCTTGCACGTGGGTTCCGCGTGTGTGCACGTTACTGTTTATGGTAGGTGACCAGGTGACAGGCCCAGCGTCCCCACAGCGCCCCGCGCAGCCTACGGTGCCCTGCAGCACGCAGATGGGCGTAAAGGGAAAAAAAAAAAAATATATATATATATATATATATATGTATATATATATATGTAATTGTTATATATTTTAATATATCATAATATATAATTATTTTTTATTTTTTTTACCGGGGATTGAGCCCAGGGGCGTTCAACCACCAAGCCCCATCCCCAGCCCCGTTATTTTCTATTTAGAGACAGGGTCTCACTGAGTTGCTCAGGGCCTCACTAAGTTGCTGAGGCTGGCCTCCAACTTTCGATCCTCCTGCCTTAGCCTCTCACGTCACTGGGATTATAGATAGCCATGTCCCTCAGTGCCTGACAGTACTGTAATAGAGTGCCACTAATTTACCATTTTTTTTGTTGTTGTTCAGTTTCCTCATCTGTGAAAAATGAGTGTAGGGCTGGGTGCGGTGGCACATGCCTGTCATCACAGCAAGGAGGCTGAGGCAGGAGAATCTCAAATTCAAGGCCAGCCTCAGCAAAAGCAAGGCGCTAAGCGACTCAGGGAGACCCTGTCTCTAAATAAAATACAGAATATGGCTGGGGACGGGGCTCAGGGGTAGAAGGCCCCTAGTTCAATCCCTGGTACCAAAAAAAAAAAAATCCCCAAAAAACAATCGTAATTCTGCTTCATTCTCTGGTGGATCACAGCCATCCGGGGACAGTGGGACTCCGAACTTTTCTCTAAGTTATGGATCAGCTGGTTACTGGGGGTTCATGACTTCTAAAGTGGAAGTTCCAGGGTTTAACTTGTGATTGAAACGCAAAATTGGAAGCAGGTTGGAGATTCCTCAGAAGACTTGGAATGGAGCCACCAAGGGACCCCAGCTGTCCCACTCCTTGGTTTATACCCAAGGGACTTAAAATCAGCACACGACAGGGACGCAGCCACATCTATGTTTATGGCAGCTCAACTCACGATAACCAAGCTAGGGAGCCAACCTAGGTGGCCTTCAACAGGTGGATGGATAAAGAAAATGTGATCCATAGACACAGTGGAATATTACGCAGCCTTAAAGAATGAAAAGATGGCATTTGCTGGTAAATGGATGGAGCTGGAGACGATCATGCTGAGTGAAATAAGCCAGTCCCCCAAAACCAAAGGCAGAATGTTCTCTATGATATGGGGACGCTGACCCACAATAAGGAGAAGGGGGCACAGCAGTTCCTTGGATGAGACGCAGGGGAATGGAGGGAAGGGAAGGGAGGGGACTGGGAGACACAGGGGAATGAATGGACGTCACTTTCCCATGTTCACATAGGAACCCGCGACCAGGGACACCCCACAGCCGGTCCAGCCACAGGAATGGGACGTCACACCCCGGGTAGGTGGGACATGGCAGAATGTACTCTGTCATCATGGAGAGCTAAAACAATTTTTTTTTAAAAAGTTAATTTAAAAAGAAAGAAATTGAAGCTGAGCACAGTGGCCCATGCCTGTCATCCCAGCGGCTCAGGAGGCTGAGGTAGGAGGATTGCAAGGTGGAGGCCAGCCTCAGCAACTTCTGAGGCCCTGAGCAACTCAGGGAGACCCTGTCTCTAAATAAAATACAAAATAGGGCTGGGGAGGCAGTTCTCCCGTCAAGGGGACCCTAGAAAGTGATCACCAGACCCATCAGCAGCAGGAGGTCACACCAAAGGGTCTGGCGTGGGGCTGCTTAGCCGGCTGTCCCCTCAGCCACACACAGAAGAGTCCTTGTGGCTGCTGGGGGGCCCTGGTAAAGTCCCTCCTCTCTCCCCACACCCCCAGTGTGACGTCACCACGTGCTTCTCCAATCAAAGTGTGACTCTGTGGTGACCCAGGAACAGAAGGGAGCGCGGACCGTCTTGGGAGCATCCATTTATAAGAGATTTGGGAAACAGAAATGGGTGGGACCCAGCAGCGCGGGGGCAGAGCAGGGTGGGGACAAGGGACCCAGGCGGAGGTCCCTGGTGTCTCCTCCAGGTGGGGGCAGGAGGCTGCTGCACCTCCCTCCAGGTCTGTGAGATCCTGTGTCACCTGAGGAGGCAGGAATGACAATGAGCAGCAGAGTTCATCAAACCCACTGTCCCTAGACCTCCCAGGCCCCTCTGTGTCCCCAGGGGTGACCAGCCATGGGAAAGCGACATCCAGGACAGAGTCTGGGACATGAGGGGTCCACTGCGCCGCACCTACCTGGCCTGGCGGGGTCTCAGCTGTCGGAGTCCATCAGAGCCACTTTATTCTGGAACCTTCTACCAGCCTGGTCTCTGTGCATTGGCGCCACTTGGTTTTGGAGCCTGTGGCCCGCCTTGGGGACCGCCACTCAGCAGCACACGTGGGCCATGCAGGCAGCGATCCTCCTGGACAGTCCCCCACAGCCCTTACTGCTGTGGCGGGCAGGGCCCAGCATGTCACCACAGGGTGGCTGAACCGAGACCTAGCTCTCTTCTGGGGACCCCTGGGAGGGCTTGCTGCTGGTCACCTCCCAACATGTCGCTGCTCGACCAGGAGCCGGGGAGCCAGGCAGCCAGGCTGGCCATGGGGGTGCCCGACTGCAGGTTAGACTCGGGAAGGACCGGCTCGCTGGCTCTGTGGCCCTTCTTTCTGAGTGGCTTGTGCCCCACGAGCAGGGGCTGCCCCATCGGGCAGGATGATGGTGGAGCCAAGGGCTGGCACGCTGACAGACCTCTGGGGGTGCATGGGGACACTGGAAGAGACCGAGGGGCAGGGTGGAGGCCCAACCTCCGGCCTCACCGGCTTTAGTGGGACCAAGCAGCTGGCCCCCAGGTTTTCTGGTACTGAAGCATGAGGTACGTGGCCATCGCTGCGTCGAACTTTCTGGCTTTGAGGGACATCCAGGTGTCACTCAGCTCCAGCATGACCTTCATGATCCAGGGGTCCAGGGGTCCAGGGGAGGTTCTGTGCATGGACGTGGTGGCTCCTGGTCCTCCCCCGGGCTCAGCCACGGGCGCCCCGTGACCTGGTGGATCGTGGGTCTCTGCGTGGGGTCCATGGTCAACATCTGCAGGATGAGGCTCTGCACCTCTGGGGACCGGTGGGAGGGGACGTCGTACCTTGCATGCAGGACCTGCTTTCTCAGCTGCTCGGGGACCCCATAGGAAGGGGTGCCCCAAATCCCGTGGAACTTCTGTCCAGCCTTCAACCTGTGGGCTCAGGTTGAAGTCACAGAGCTTGACAGTGTCCCCCGGCGTCCAGGACGACATTCCCCAACTTCAGGTCTCTGCGCCCGATGCCCTTCGGGTGGCCGTGGCCCACGGCACTGAACCATCTGCCTGAACACTCTCTGGGGGTCTCTGCGTCCTTCATTGCCCACAGCCTCGGGGACGTGGTGGCTCAGCGGTCCCCCACCTGCGTCCTCCATCACAATATAGACAGCAGCCCCCAAGGTCTCAATGACCTCAAACATCTGGACCACGTTGGGGTGCTGGAGAGCCTTCATGGTGTCCACTTGCGAGCAAATGAAGGGGTCAGTCCTGCTCTATCTTGGGCAGAACTTTCACGGCCACCTGTGTCCCCGTGAGAATATTGTTGGGCCAGTTCCACGGTTGGCAAAGGTGCCCTGGCCGGTGTCCCCCAGAACCTCGTAGTGGCTGGGGAGGGCATCGTCCAAGGAGGAGGTGGCCGACAGACCCCGTCCCTTGGTCATGACTGTATACTACTCCGACTACACATCCTGAGCGGGGACATCGACCCATGGGGACGGCGCAGGACCCCAGAACTCCAAATCCAAACGCCCCCCCCAAAACCTCAACAAAACAACCCCAAATCAAAGAACCAAGCCAGACCACGACCACCCAGCCACCAAACGAGCTAACTCTCCATGAGTCTCCAGGGTCACCAATCAGGAGCGTCCTGGACCTTGGGGACAGAAAAACCCAGCTGTCACCACCGCCTTATTTATATACCTGCTGTTTGAAATTCCCTCACAGTGGCTCAAGGCGGGAAGCGGCCTTGTCCCAGCTCAGGGGTGGTCTCTCTCATTGGTCTCTAGGACCTTGGCCACTGGAGCAGTGAGAAGATTCTGGAAGCTTCCATGGGTCGTGGAGACTGGCTCAGGCACGAAAACCTGTAGGGTGCCCCCACAGCCAGTCCACAAATCTGTGACCGTGTCTGGCCTTGGCCATACGTCGTCAGGGGGGGGACACTCATTCTCTTGCCTCTTTCCGCTTGGAACGACTGGTGTCCAAAGGTTGGTAGCACTTCACTCACATCGTCACACTGAAACAAGAATGCTCCGTTTTCCCAGCCACCGGCACCCCAGGAGGGGTGCTTCACACCCCTGAGCCCCGTCCCCAGCCCTTTTTCTCTTTTATTTAGAGACAGGGTCTCGCTGAGTTGCTCAGGGCCTTGCTGTTGTTGAGGCCGGCCTCCACCTTGCGATCCTCCTGCCTCAGCCTCCTGAGCTGCTTGGGATCACAGGCCTGCGCCGTTGCGCCCGGCTTGAACTGGGATGAGTTGCTCAGGGCCTTGCTACGTGGCTGAGCTAGCCAGCCCTGGAATTCAAGGGGATCCCCTCTTTCCTGCTGGGTCCTCCAGCGGATCCCCTGCTCCTGAGAACAAAGCTCAGAGCCCTTTCTGGGCCATTGAGCTTGGGCTGGAGAGGGGCAGGGGACACAGATGGTGTCCCAGCCAGCCAGTGTGCTATCCCTGGTTCCTTTCCTTAGGACTCAGGAGGACGCTCCCGGGTGGGGTTTTCACACCATCCAACACCTCAGATGGGACCTGGGAACCTGGAACTTCCCATCCGTTCCTCTGGGTGGCTCCAGAAAATGTCACTTTGGGCACTCCTGTCCACCTTCCCAAATCCAGGCTCTTGCTTTGACAAAACTGACCAAGAGCCCGGCGAGGGGTGGCGTCCGCCTGGCATCCCAGCTGCTCCCAACTGCTTGGGAGGCTGAGGCAGGAGGATTGAAAAGTTGGAGGCCAGCCTCGGCAACTTAGTAAGGTTCTGAGCAACTCTGCGAGACCCTGGCTCTAAATATAATGCAAAAATAGGGCTGGGGAGGTGACTCTGTCCACCCTACCCTCCTCAGGGGCAGCAACACGGACGACCCACTCTACCCAGCCCCTGGTGACCTTGCAGAAGGGAGGTGACCCTGGGGCAGCAGGCGCCCCTGACTCCTGCAGCTGCTCTGGCAGAGATGGGGTGGGGGCAGCCGAGTCCCACCCTGGTCTGGGGGTTAGCACCCACGCCAGGGTCCCTCCCTGGCTCACCCTGGAGCCTTCCCTAACTCTTCTTGCTCTTCACCCTGTCCCACCACGGCCCCCGATGGCACTGGGTGAAGGATGGTGGCCATGGCATCCTCAGGCGGCCCCCACAGGTGCCCCGGGGAGCAGAGCAGCTCCCCAGGATGGGTCAGCAGGGGCCAGGAACAGGAGCAGCGGGGACCCGCTCCTGCCCTGCCACCAGGACCCAGCGGCCATCCAGAGCTTGGGGTAGCAAGGCGCAGCCTTTAGGGGCTCCCAGTGCGTGTCCGTTGGAGCCGCTGCAGGGCAGGGGCGGGGCTTGCGAGGGGGCGTGGCCAGTGCGGGCCTGAGGTCCAATAGGGTGAGGGGTGGGCGGGACCATGCACGAGGCTGGCTCCAACCGCCCTCCACAGAGGTCTCCACCTGGACCGGTGGGGGGAGTGGCCTCGGTTGTGGGGGCGGGGCTCAGCCTGTGGGCGTGGCCTCAGCCTGTGGGCGGGGCCTGAGCATCCCATCCCCAGCGCTGATAAAAGGGCCCAGACAATTTCCAAGAGAACAAGTAGGGGATGTGGTGAGTGGTTGAGTGCCCCTGAGTTCAATTCCTGGTAACACCCCCCAAAAAAAGAATTTTGGGGGACTGGAGATATTAGTTCAGTTGGTATAGAGCATTTGCCTCTTAGGAGGCTGAGGCAGGAGGATCACAAGTTGGAGGCCAGCCTCGGCAACTTAGTGAGACCCTAAGCAACTCACAGAGACCCTGTCTCTAAATAAAATATGAAAAGGGCTGGGGATGGGGCTCAGGGGTTAAGCACCCCTGGACTCAATCCCTGGGACCAAAACAGACATAATAATAATAACAATAATAACATCCTTGTTATTGGATTGGCATCAGGAATAAGGACCTTGATAACACAGGAAACCAGCTATGACCCCCTGTGGCCTGGCTTCTAGTGGTTTCTTAGCACCTCCCTAGGAGCAGCATCTGGGAAGGCAGTGGAGGAGGAGGGGACAGTTTATTTTTAAAAACGTTGCTGCACCTGGAAAGAGTGAATTTTTGCAAACTCACTGGGAAGACACTCAATTCTGGAATCTGGACTTCTGACCTTACAGAGGGGGTTAGCATAAGCTGCTGCTGACCCTCAGCCCTCTGTGCAGGGCAGAGGTGGCTCTCGGTCCCCTGGAATTTGATAGTATTGAAACTAGAGTTTGGAGATGAGACTAGATGGCCCTCTTTGCCAATTTCTTGTTTTGCAAATTTTGAAAAAAGAAATCCAGGGACCCACCCAGAAGGGGAAGAGTAAGCAGAGTAGGGTTTATTTAAGTGAGAAGAGATAAAGCAGAGCATGGAGCAAAACCTGGGTAAAATAGGTCTTGAATAAAGCATCGTGCCAGGCGTGGTGGTGCACACCTGTAATCCCAGCGACTGTCATCCCGTTGACTCAGGAGGCTGAGGGAGGAGGATTGCGATTTGGAGGCCAGCCTCAGCAATTTAGCAAGTTAGCTTCATGGCATCTCGGGGCCCAAGCAAGTGTTAGACAACCGTATCCTGATGTGGACCCACAAATGTCCTCAAACCCAGGATGTAGCTCACCAGGACCACCGTCATATCCTGAGTTGGGGACATTTGGTGGGGTACCAAATACAGAAAAAGTTTTTTTTTTTTTTTTTTTTTAAGAGAAAACAGCTTTCATTTCTGTTTCCAGTCGTGGATCCTGCAGCTCTGTCTCCACAGAGTCATCTAGAACAGCTAAGATGGGGTCCTGTTCATATAGCCACAGTGACTCCATTCCCACACCCCAGTACTAGTAACTAATTTAAAGCTTGCAGGGATCTCACTTACTCATTATTTTACGACTGATATCTATGAGCCTTATGTCTACGTGATCAAGCTAATACAATTGATCACACTATATTGATTTAACCTTGTCTGTATCTATTTTAACCTATCAGCCAATATTGACCTATGACTCTAGTGGCAAAATGACTGGTATTGTGTCCAACTACAACTAAAAAATAAATATTAAAAAATAAATTTTTGGGGGGCCGGGATTGTGGCTCAGCTGTGGAGCGCTCGCCTAGCATGAGCAGGGCCCTGGGTTCGATCCTCAGCACTCCATAAAAATAAATAAATAAATAAAATAAAGATTATTATGTCCAACTACAAGTAAAAAAATAAGTATTTTAAAAAAACAATTTATTTTTTCAAATGGCCCTTTATGCCCAATGCAATGTATGAAAGATAGCACTTTTTGATTAAATCTATATCAACTTTCATTATATAAATATTTACGGAACATTTAGATAAGACTCCAACAAATAATATTTAGTTCCAGATGTATCCGTATCTCTAGTCATGTAGATTTAGATTATTTATGAAAATCAAGCCTGGTCATCTAAATCATCAGTGTCTCTGACAAAGGAAAAAAGTTCTAAAAGCAACGGATATCATACTTGAATAAATATTTTATAGCTCTCAAGTGTTGCAAAAATTAGTACTCACCATTGTGAGGAATTTTAATTGGCAGATCAGGAGTATTTGGCAAAGTTTACTCAATTTCCATTTGAAATAACAGTCCAGAAAAGAGTGAAAAAGAATTAGTGTCTCTTTATCAAGGTGTTATCTTAAGGTGTTACTTACCCTGGAGTAAGTCATTTCCTCCTAAAACAAAGTTTTTAAAAATATTATTGAGTTGTTGATGGATCTTTTCTTAAAAAAATATTTATTCTTAAATTTTTAGGTGGACACAATATCTTTATTTTACATTTATGCGGTGCTGAGGATTGAATTCAGTGCCTCATGCATGCTAGGCAAGCGCTCTACCACCGAGCCACAACCCCAGCCCCGGGTCAAGAAGTCATAAGGCCTGGAGGCTGAGGAGGCTGAGGCAGGAGGATCACAAGTTGGAGGCCAGCGTCAGCCATTTAGCAAGGCCCTGAGCAACTTTAGCAAGACCCTGTCTGTAAATAAAAAAAAATTTTAAAAAGGCTGGGGATGGGGCTCAGCGGTTGAAGGCCCCTGAGTTCAATCCCCAGCACCCCCCGCAAAATATCAAATAATATTAAAACATTAAAATAATATTAAAAATCATATTATTAAATTTTAAAAATATTAAAAATAATATTAAAAAGCAAGTGATGATGGATTGATTGTATGCAGCATGACAAGAGGCTGAGCTAAAACAGGTGCATCGGTAAGAAACCCTTGTAAGCATATTCGTAGATAAAAGTCATCGGTTTCCAAGGATCTATTTTTTTTGTACTAGTGATTGAACCCAGGGGTGATTAACCACTGAGCCCCGTCCCCAGCCCTTATTATTTTTTATTTTGAGACAGGGCCTCACTGAGTTGCTGAGGGCATTGCTAAAATGTGGAGGCTGGCCTCGACTTTGTGATCCTCCTGTCTCAGCCTCCCAAGCCACTGGGATCATGGCGGGCACCACCACACCCAGTGAGTTAGCTGGACTGTGGTATGGGATCTGGGGTACACTGAGTTGACTCCTACTGCATACACAGATGTGACTTCCTGGGGGCCAAGGTGTCTTCTCTCAGGTTCACTCCAACAGGAAGTTGCTCCAATGTATTTTCCTTGTTCTCAGGGAGCTGGGGAGAGCTGGGTTGTGGGTCTGGAGCCCTGGGGCAGAGCCCTAAGAAGACCCTGTAGGACCTATGTGTAGAATTCTAGAACAGCTCAACACACAAAAATAAGTTAAGAGGGGCCGGGGCTGGGGCTCAGGGGTAGAGTGCTTGCCCAGCATGTGTGAGGCCCTGGGTTTGATCGTCAGTACCACATAAAAGTAAGTAAATAAAATAAAGGTATTGTGCTCATCTGCAACTAAAAAAAAAATACCTTACTATCAAACACCATCATCTTACTCCATCCTAAATCTGAATCCATTTTCCTAACCCATACACACGGCGCCACACCTAATCCTTAGAAGCTAAGACTAACCATGACATGATCCCATACACAATGGACAATAACCATTCACACATTGTCCCGTATCCAACCCGAACCTGACCCACCCCACAAATGAACACTCACCATCACACTAACCCCCACTTTGGTAGCCCCTAAATTCTTACCACTCACCCCCCCAACACCCAACCCATAAGGCAAAAAAATCTTAAGAAGAATTCTTATACTACATTCTATAGACGAACCCTTCACACAAAGTACCAAGTCCAAAAACAAAGGCTACACCAACCAAAAACCAAAACAAACCAAACCAAAACCAACCAACCAAAAAAGCAAAACAAAACAAAAAAAATGACTACAGACACTCACCATCTCATTCATCCCAACTGAAAGACAAAAATTTTTATTCCTAAAAACAACACCAACCTGAATCTCGGAAACCCAATAGAAAAACCTAACCCTACACCATAGAACAGATTCCCTTAGATATGATCCCAACAACGGCAAACTGCATTATCACCTAATCCTACCCTAACACGACCCTTCACCCAAGCCCAACTCTCTAACCAAACCCAAAATACTCTCCAAGGGAAATTGCCAAGCTGACTTCTGTCTCCAATGGCGGCATCGGACCCTAACTCCAACCCACTACCCAGGCCAATCTGCTTTTAAGAAGACAACCTGGGGCAATCTCCATGAAATCCATTTGGGATGGAGGCTGGAGAGCATTTCCCTTGACCCCCAGCCCATCAGTCACAGATGGCTGGTGGCCTTCTGTGTCCTCCCACATTGCTTCAGATTTCCAAAGCCTGTGGCTGAGTGGACATTTGCTCAGCCACCTGGGAGTGGCAGACTAAGGATTCAGGAACGTGTCCCAAAGCTTAGTTGTGTGGACAGGTCAGACGGGGACTGCCCCTGCTCTCACAGTGGAAAGAGGTCATCCCACTTAAAGTTCTCTGCTGGTGGCCAACCAGGAGCCTGAGTTACGAGGGGCACTAGTCATGTCCTGGTGTCCTCAGGCATGAGGACAAGAAATCACCCACCATATGGAGTTGGAACACTGAGTGATTGGGGACAGAGAAGGTGCCTGCCCTTGGGCTGGGGAGCTAGGTCTAGGCTGCACTTCCTAAGCTGGGGAATTGTCAACTGAGTCCCCTCCCTAATTCCTAGTCACTTATGTCTAAGCACAACCTCAGCCCAAATTATTCAAAGTTAATAGGATTTTATGAGCTAACGTCAATGTCCTAAAACCGATGTTCTAATCCCAACTCAACCAGGAACCTACCTGAAACTCAAGTTCATCACCACCCTAAGCATCTCAAACACTCCCTTTCACCCTAATTCCCTGCAAGAATAGTCTGATCAGGGACCTGGTGGCAGGGCCAGCATCCAGTGGAGCCTGGAAGTTCCTAGTGGCCCAGGCTTCCCGCACCCTGATGGTGGGTGACGGCACCCAACAGCCCCACATAGCCCAGAGGATCCTGCCCAGGGCCTCCCAGCCTGAGCCAGGGCAGATAGGAAGAATCCTGCCTGCCCCGGGCTTGCTGGGCCTCAGGCACTACCCATCACCACTGCTCTGAGACCTCCCTAGGGACACCTCACTAAGCCCTCAGTCACGGACTCCTGCAGGGGTCTAGGGTTGCTGGACTTTCTCCTTTTAAACCCGGATCCAATGCTACTCCCAAGCCACGCCCAACTAAGACCACGCCCAACCAGAGCCACGCCCAACCAGAGCCATGCCCCAACCAAACCACGCCCCAACCAAACCACGCCCCAACCAAGTCACACCCCAACCAGAGCCACGCCCCAACCAGAACCACGCCCAACCAGAGCCACGCCCCAACCAAGCCCCGCCCCAACCAACCCCGCCCCGACAAAGTCCCGCCCCGACAGAACCCCGCCCCGACAAAGCCCCACAGCATGGCCCCACCCCTGACGCACAGCCGCGCACGCACATGCGCAGGATGGCCTCGCTCCTGCTGAGCTGCGTGCTTTCCCCCAGCATAGAGGTCGCTGCCGGGTAGTGTTCGCTGCTTCTGTCCCTGCCTTTGCCACCCTCCCGGAAGGCCTAGCCGCCGTCCACCTCCCCGCCTTGCTCAGGGTTAGGCTTGGCCCTGCCATCCTGGCCACCTGGGCCTCCACAGCGCCCCTAGTGGCCGTCATGGACTGTTTCCCCTGGAGCAGCGAGGAGAGCCGCAGGTAGGGAAGCCCAGGGTGCAGGGGTGGGACCTGGCTGGAGAGGATTGGGGGACCAGGACTGAGTCGGGTAGAAGGGGGAGGTATGGGGAGAGGTTGGGGGATGGGTGGGGAGTCTGGTGGGGGATGGGTGGGGAGTCTGGTGGGGGAGGGGTGTGTTGAGCCGAGCACAACACGGGGATTATAGAGGCGCGGACTTCCATTATTAAAGTGACGCTGTGACCCTTATCTGCAAGGGGTTTTGTCCCAAAGGAGTAACTTGCAAGTTATTTTTTCTCTTTATCAATTAGATGAAAATTTCTTGAACTCACTAAGCAAAAGAGTCATTGTCTAGGGACCCAATGCTGATCCCCTGGGTCCAGCCCCCTGGGTGGGGCTTCCCTGCACTTTTTACCCCTGCGAGATTCCCACAGGCCACGCCCCATGGCATAGCCCCGCCCCACGTACAGACGCACGCGCACGTGCTGAAGACCTCTGGCTCCCCTAGTGCCATGTGATTCCGTGTAGCCCACTGGGTGGGGCTTCCCTGCATTTTTCTCCTGCGAGATTCCTGAAGGCCACGCCCCATGGCATAGCCCCGCCCCATGGCATAGCCCCGCCCCATGTATAGACGCATGCACGTGCTGAGGACTTCCGGCTCCCTCAATGCCACGTGATTCTGTGGGCATAGAGGAGCCCGCTTCTTGGCTCCCTGGTGGCCTCCTTTGTGCTCCTCAAGGTCCCTCCTTCTGTCCACCGCCTGGGCTGTTTTCCTACCATCTTTGCTGCCCTCCAGGGAGACCGAACTGCCATCCTCTCTATGGTGTCCAGCGAGGACAGAAGGCCCGCCCACCGTGGCCACGTGACCTGCACCACAGCGCCCCTGGTGGCCATTTTGGAGTGTTGTCCCTGGAGCCCCCGAGGAGAGTCGCAGGTAGGCAAGGCTCCAGAGGGTAGGGGTGCTGTGTGTGGGGGTCCCTGGCTGGAGAGTCATTGGGAAGCCTGAAGATGGTGGGGTAGAGTGGGGGAGGGAGAGTTGGGGGTGGATGTGGGGGAGGGAGAGTTGGGGGTGGGGCCACTGGCTCCAAGGGGGAGGGGCGTAGTAAGCCGAGGGCAGCCTGGGGATGATAGATTCACTTCCCTTATTAACTGTGTGGCCCTGTTGTATTTAAAAAATGACATTCTGAACTTTTATCTGCAAGTGGTTTTGTTTCTCCTTAAAGTAGTAACTTGCAAGTTATTTTTTTCTCTATCAGTTCAATGAAAATTGGTTGAATTCCCTTAGCAAAAGACACACTGAAAAGATGACTTTAGAATCTGACTGCAAACTGTCTCTAAAGACTCCCCTTTAAATCAAGGACTCTCAGCATGAAAGAGGCAGGATGCAGGAGTGTCGTGTTGCTATCCAAGGACACACCCTGAGCTCTGGTGCACAGCGTGAGCACTGTAGGCCCTGGTATCCCTAGGCCTCATCTACTGCCCACCCTCAGGGCTCCGTGGCTTCATAGGGACCCGCCCCTGGGTGCTGAGGCCATCCCCCCACCCCATTCTGTCTTTCTTCCTGGTGCGGTTTCCCTCCTATGCGGTACCCACAGACCACGCCCTTGTAGCGTGGCCCCGCCCCTTGCAGCCTCCTCTATGGCATAGCCCCGCCCCATGCAGTTACTCCTGTGACGTAGCTTTACCTCTGGCATAGCCCCGCCTTACGCAAGACGCCTCTGGCATAGCCCCGCCCCATACGCAGATGCCTCTGGTGTAGCCCCGCCCCCTGTAGGTTCTGTGGCATAGCCCCGCCTTACGCAAGACGCCCCTGTGACAGCCACGCCCCATGCAGATTTTCTTATGGCTCCGCCCCACGCAAGGTGCCCCTGAGGCGTAAGCCCATCCCACGCGCAGACGCACCCGGTGCTGAGAGCCTCCCCCTCTCCGTGGGCGTAGAGGAGGCCGCCTGGCGGTGGAGAAGCGGGCTCCTCTGTGCTTCCTAAGGTCCAGCCGCGTTTTGTCGCCCGCTCAGGGCTACAGCCCTTTATGATCCCATCTTCCCTGCTCTCCAGGGAGGGAGACCGTCAGGCCCGCCCACCCTGGACACGTGGCCTGCACCACAGCGCTCCTGGTGGCCGTCCCAGAACGTTTTCCCTGGAGCTCCCGCGAGGAGAGCCGCAGGTAGGGGAGGCTCCAGAGGGCGGGGAGCGGGAGGTGCAGGTGCGAGCTGACGATGTGGGGGGGAGCACATGGTGGCTGAGGCATGAGGGTGCTTATGGGGGTGCCTGGATGGTGCGACAGTGATCATAGGGCACAAACCACGTGCTGGGGGGGTCAGCGTGCAGGGTGGGGGTGGGGACGCTGGAATGAATGGGGAAGGGTGGAGGGACAAGAGCCCTGGATCTTAGGGGAGCTTGCTTGTATCATGAGAGACGTTGTATGTTGTAAACGACATTCTGTGTTTGTTTTTTGGGAGTGGATTATTTCTTTAATGTGATGCTCTACAATTCCATTTACCAGTAAATGCCATGATTTCATTGTTCGTGAGTGAGTAATATTCCATACTACTATCATCTTGAGAAAGAATAAACAAATTAAAAAAGGGAAGTTAAAATCAGTCTATAAGAAGGTGAAAATTAAGAACAGGAGAAAAGTGTTATGTATTAAACATTATAAGTCATATATTTAAAAATGCTTGAGGTATTTAAAGAAAACTTTAAATGTAGGGAAAAAAAGATTTCCCTGTGGTATACACGAACACCCACCTACACCCACACCCACACCTAGAGGGGTAACTTTCCAGTTTTCAGTGTAAGTCTTTGGATACACTGGGTACATCTCATTTATGGATACTACTTTCACTTCATAGTTTTTAGCAGTTAACTGATTTGTAATGATTCATTGCATATGTACCAATTGACTTCCATACCTTTTCTTTTGGTACTGGGGATTGAATTCAGGGGCACTTGACCCCTAAGCCACGTTTACACCCCACTTTTGTATTTTATTTAGAGACAGGGTCTCCCCGAGTTGCTTAGCACCTCGTCTTTGCTGAGGCTGGCTTTTGACTCGCCATCCTCCCCAAGCCAGGTTATTGGCCTGTGCCACTGCTCTGGGCGGTGACTTCTATATCTTAAAATAGAAACAATTTCCTGAAAACAGTGTTTGCAAGTCTCTCTCTATGCTTTGCTTCTTATTGAGCCATTTCCCAATATGTAGAATTACTTTGCATCAACATCTTCCATTGCGTAAAGTGAATATGCTGGAGAACTCTGAGGTGCATTTTGTTAAATGTGTCTTTTTTTAATATTTATTTTTAATAAGGCGGCCCAAGGAGATTTACTGGGGGGTGCTCCCTGTGAGGCCCACTGGTCTGCGAAAGGCTGAGGATCGGAGCAGCAGTCGCGGTGGGACAGGCAGCACAGGGCTTGTGGGAGGCCAGGCCTCTAAATTGCCCTCCGACAGTGGGTTGGTCGAGCAGAGTTGGGGCAGCTGAGTTGGGGCAGCGTGTCTGTCGCGGTTGGTTGGGCTGATGGGAGTAGGCGGGGGGGGGGGACCTCATAGTCCTTGGGGTTCATTGCCGCGTCAGCTTCTGATTGGCCATTTTGGGTCTCCTTAGCCAAGTATAAAGTCCTCGAGCTTAGGAGCCACCATGGAAGGGCAGGGGCAAGGACGGTTGCCCACCCAACATCCCGACCTCTTTGGTGTTGTAGGTCCCTGTTCCCATCTGACTCCTGCTGGTGGGGACATTGTTTGGGGAAGTTCGGGATTTGGGGACCATTGGGATTGAATCAAGGGGGGAGGAGTGGGGCAGTAGGGGTGTGGGGTGAGAGCCATAGGGCAGCCCCTAAGAGCCAGAGGACAGGAAGGGACAACTAAAAAGGAGTGGGTAAGGGATGTCCCCCTAGGGAGTGCGTCAGACTGGCCATTTATTTTCCTTTGGGAAAGAGGGTGCCCCGTCTGTCCCCATGACTGAGATCTGAGACGGATACAAAGTCCCGGAGCGGGCAGGCAGGACAGAAGGGGTAGCCCTGTGTCCCTCTACCCAGAGCAGCACCCTGGGCCCGGCGAGGGTTATGGGGGTCCTGGGACCCAGGCTACTTTAGTCGTCAGCCAGCCCTAGAAGCTCAAGAGAAGGGACCATCTGTCTGGCCATACGTCAACATTGAGGTGCCAGGGAGGGAGCGGCCAGGGGACAGTGACTCTTCCAGGCCAAGAGGTGGCCTGCAGGTTAGGGCTCTGGCGTGCCCAGTGGTCTTCTTGTCCGCATTGGAAGCAGGCCCCGGGTGGAGCACACTTCTGAGAACCCGGGTGGGGGCCAGGGCTGGCCACAGAGCTGCCACCAGGGCTTGTGTCTGGGGTGCCACCTTCTTCTGTAAGCGTGTCTGCCGGCTGAGTCCTGCTGTGTCCTCACGGGCATGATCAACTTTAAAGGCCAGTGCACCAGATCTCGCGTGGGGCTTTGGGCACCCTCTTCAGCCTGCTCCCGCTTTTTTCTGACATTGGAGGCTGACCGGGTGTTGGAGTGAGGGGCTGGAAATGTCGCCCAGAGGGAGATGCAGGGTCTGACCTAGTACAGAGATCCAGGGCCTCTGTGAAGCAGGTAAGGGACATCGTGGGGTTGCCATCAGGCCCCGAGTGACTTCTCTTTCTGTGTCAGATCGACAGCCTTATTAGAAATGTCACCACGCCTGTGTCATCTGGGCACAGCAGCCTCTGCCCTCTTCGTTTCCATGGTCCCCTCAGGGTTGGTGTGGGGACTGTGACCACGCCTGTTGGTATGGTGTGGTCACTCAGGTGAGCCTGGTCTGTGTGGCCCCGTGCGGCTACCTGGGCGCGAGTGCGCTCACCAGGGGTGAGGGTGGAGGTGAGGGTGACAGGGACATCATGCCAGGTGAGGTCACAGGCTTGGGAAAGGTCCCTAACTTCTTTGACCTAGGTAGGGGGGTCAGCAGGAAAGGATTCCTGCTGTGTTTCGACTTGGGGGAGGTCTCATAGGGAAAAAGGGACATGAACCCGGACAATGCCCTCAGGTCCTGCCATCCCATGGCGAGGACAGAGGCGTTCAGGATCTTGGGTCGCTTGGCGGGACCCGGTCCAGGCCCTCACTGGGGTGGTCTGGCTCAGGAGGAGCTGGTTCCCGAGGAGGGTCCAGATGGTAGGGTCTGGGGAGTGACAGGGCGGTCCCCTGAGGTTCAGTGATGGAGAGGGGCAGGGCCAGGAGCAGAGGGGGACAGGGCAGGAGGCGTTTCCGTAGCCAGGAGGCCTTGGAAGGTGGGAGGACGGAAGATCAGAGGGCAAGGGACTCGCCCCAGTCTGCCCTGGGTGAGGGCGGGCGGTCTAGGGACTCTGGCCTTCCTGAGGCAGGGAGGAGCGGCCTCAACCCCAAGGGGGAAGGCTCCAGCCCCCCGGGTCTCGCACCAGATGTAAAGCAGGGAGCAGGACGAGGACGAGGCACCAGGAGGTTCATGGGGCGCTGGTGGGCTAGGTTTGCTGATCCGCCCGAGGGTGAGGGCTGGGGAGTCCCAGGTAGGAGGCCAGGCCGAGCCAAAGCCAGGCATCATGTCTGTCCCGGGTTGGTTCCAGCTGATGTGCCTGCAGGTCATGGCCTCAGCCCATGGTGTCCGTGGTCAGTGGGCCCCACTACTGGGCCAGCTTTGAGTGGCCACCTTGGTCTCCTCAGCCGGGTGGACAGCCCCACCGTGCGCCACGGCAGGGGGAGGCTGTGGGCCTCAACAGTGCGCCATTGCCAGGCTTCAGTCTGGGGCTGTCAGAGTCCCAACTGACTGGACAGCGGACACTGTCACAGCATCAGCACGCACCAGTACCACGTCCTCCTCTCTTTATGTGACCTCTGAGCCCCCCCCCCCCCCATGCTGGGTGTGATGTTCTGAAACTCCCTGAACTTGGGGTTCAGGGGACCCCGGGATGGCAGCAGAAGCTGTGCCCGCTGAGTCTGGCTGCAGCCAAGGAAAACTGTCCCCTGCTGCTTTGGGTGCCCGGCCCCGTCTGTCCCTAACTACTGATCCCTAAGATCCTGTCACCTCTTGGATTTCAGTTCTGTGGCGTGTCATTCTCACACTTGAGCATATTGGGGTAAATCGCTCGCATGGGTCTTGCCATGTAGGATCCCCCAAAACTTGCCTCGTGTGTGAGGCTCTGGGTTCAATCCTCAGCACCACATAAAGATAAATAAAAAAATCTGTCTTCTCAAACGGGGATCTTAAAATAAATAAAGTAAATAAGCTGAATGCACAGCTCCCCAGGGGCCGAGGCCAGGAGTCCAACATGAAGGTGTCAGCAGGCACCTGCTCCAGAAGGTCCAACTTTGCTTGCCCCTTGTAGCTTTTGGTGACTGGGGGACACCTGGGGCCTACCGTGGCTTGCAGGCACCTCAATCTCTTCTGTCTCTGTCGTCACACGGTGTCCTCTCTGCACAGGTGTGCTGGTCCAATTCCCTCTTCCAAGGTCACAAGCCCACCCTCCTCCACTGTGGCCTCCTCCGTGGATGGCAAAGGCCTTATTTCCAAATAAGGTGATAAGCTGATGTTCCGGGAGGACTTGAAGTTTGAGGGGCTATTATTCAACCCAGAACGTGGCTGAGCACTTACTCGCCCTAGACCCTGTGCCCCCACAGGAGCAGTGTGAGGTACGTACAGGCGTCACCCATGCTGGGCTCGGGGGACCTCAGGCTCCGTAACGTGCTCCAACCAGAAGCACGTGCGACACACAAGGCATCGTGTAGCTCTAGCAAGACGCTTCCCCTCCCACCTTGTCAGGAGTCCCGCTGTGTCGTATGGAACAGTCTAGAACCTGCATCTCTGCACACAAGGGACTCTTCCTGTAAGTGGTCCTAGAGCCCTACGGAGGACTTAGGGTTTTTTATAACTGCATCTTTTATATAATTTCATATAACTGCCTCTCAGTATGTCACGCCGCGATCAGATGCAAGAAATAACAGCGCTCAAAGAAATTCTTACTCGCTATCCCAGAAGTTACGAGATTCCTCTCTTCCATTGAAAACCCTGGAATTTTTTGAAGGTCCTATGCAGGTTTCTAGGATGAGCTTTTGTTTATAATATATATTTTTTAGTTGTCGAAATGGGGTGCCATTTAGGAGGAGGAAACCCAGTCCTTGCCCTCTGCCAGGTGGGTGAGGCTGGCCCAGGTGTCCATGGCTGGAGGAGAGTCATCTGATGTTGGCAGGGCCATGTGCTCTGCAGGAGCTGGGGCCACCAGTTACCAGTTAGTGTTGGTGACAGTGGGTGGAGCACCACGTGAGAACACTGCCCAGGCTGGTTTAAAGCAGAATCATGAGGCCCTTGCACGACTGAGTTAAAGTGGGGTGTGGTCCTCCAACTGTGGTACTTGAATTTTTTTTTTTTTTCGGTACGAGGATTGAACCCAGAGACGCTTAACCATGGAGCCTCATCCCCAGCCCATTTTTATATTTTATTCAGAGACAGTGTCTCGTTGAATTGCTTAGGGCCTCCCTTTTGCTGAGGCTGGCTTTGATCTCCCGATCCTCCTGTCTCGGCCTCCTGAGCTGCTGGGATGACAGGTGGGCGTCATCACGCCCAGTGTGGTACTTGGATTTTAATATGCTAAGTGACGTCAGGAATATTGACAGAATCATCAGGAAAGTGGAAACGGCAGCTCATCTCGTAAGATGGTGGTTAACCTTTAAGATGGCTGCTCGCATGCTAAGTCATAACCCTCTGTTTCTCCCTTTTTTGTTTGTCATGGGGGCCCTTAAGGGACAGGGCATTGATCAATCTTCTGTGGCTTCTTCCTGCTGGGAAGGGGCGGGGTGTGGACCCTTGTTAGGGGCCCAGGCTGTCGTCAAGGTCACGGTGAGGGCCCGGAGATGGCGGTGGTGTGGACTCTGGGTGGCCCAGTGTTGGTGAGGGTTGGTGTCCTGCATCACAGCTGGTTTGCGGTTTGGTTAGAGATTTTCCAGTGTGGTCTTGGACAAATCTGATGACGCAGCGGGGCGAGCATTAGCAGCAGGCCTATGATAAGGGGAGGGTCAGGAAAGGAAGTGTCCGCTGGAGAAGGGCGAGCCCTTGTTCCCTGCTGTTAGTAGGTCCAGTCCAGGGCGGTTCTGTAGGACCCCAGAGGCTGAGGAGTCCAGTGGATTCCGCAGGGTCAGGATACACTGGCTACCTGTTGGGTGTCCCCTGTCAGCTGACTTCGGAGCAGATGAAAACAGGTAGTGGGTGCAGTTGTTCCTGAGGCTGCGGCTGCCGTCACCCCCAGGGTGGCCAGCAGGGGAGCACCTGGAATGGCCCATTTGTGTCGAGGGCTCGTGTGAGCAGGGACTTCCAGTGAGCTGTGCAGGGCTAGAAGACCTGGTGCTGAATGACAGGAGCCAGTCACCCCTCGCCAGGAGGCGTGAGGGCTGAGAAGCTGTCCCGTGATAAGGTTGGAGAGGACAGGGCCCTTGTTTGGGGATAGAGATCTTTAACATCCCCAGAGTTATCAGGAATGTGAACAGGACAGATAACTTCTAATGTCACCGATGTCCATTCCCATAAGCTGTAGTCGAGCAACTTAATGTCACTGGGAACAACTCCCAATCACCCTCCGTGGTTTTGCTCAAAATCAGGCCCCAAATCAGAGACCACCTGTAGACCTGGTTGACAGTAGGGATCAGCTGTAGCTGTGACAGCTGTGGCTGGGGGTGTCCCCGACCACACAGTAACCCTGGGAGTGCTGGAGGTCAATGGTCACTTCCTGGGACCTGTAGTTCATTTAGATGGACCAGAGACAGGGGTCTGACGTGAAATGTCCGGTGGTGGGTGCACCCTGCGCAGGGTGGCTGTCCCTTTGGAACTCTGAGCTACGGTTGTGGCTCTTTATTCTTATTTACAGGGGACACACACCCACAAGGGGAGGCTCCGTGGAACATTCTATCCCCAAAAGGGCAAATGGGTAGGATCACAAAGGATCCGGTGAGTGTAGCCCATGCCTACCTGGACGCCTGCTCCTGGAGCCACGCCCCCTCACCTGAGTCAAGGTGGCGCCCAGTTACTGTGGGACACAGTGATTGTTCAGAACCCGGGTGCATCAGGACTTAGAGGCTGGGCTTGTGGCTCTGTGGTGGGGTGCTCCGCTGGTGCCTTGTATTTTCCCTGTTACTTAAAGGTTATTCCTGGGGAGCAGACCCAGGGCCTTGGGCACGCGAGGCCAGCACTCTGCCAAGTGAGCTGTGTCTCCAGTGCCCGGGAAGCTGCACCCGGGTGTCTTCAGGGGTGATCATATTTCCTCCAGCGCTGCTCTAGGGGCATGGGAGGGCTTGTGGAGTGAGCTGAGCGGTCTTTGTTTGTACTGGGCATGCGTGTGCTATGGGGTCCTGGGGGGCTGGAGAGACCAGTTCCCCTTCTTTGTCCTGGGTCGGGGGTCTGAGGCAGTAGCAAGCAAGGTGGCTTCATGAGTTACCATTTTAACTAAAGTTTTGCAATCTTTTGGCACCAGGGTGTACCCCATTTCCACCCCTTCAGTGCTATTTGGGGCAGAGTTACTGTCCACGTCGCTTTCTAAAACAGTGCCCTGCACCTTGCTCCAGACAGCACGAGGCCACTGCTCATATGTGGTTGGTCAGCAGCATTTACCCCTGATGGGTGACACCCCGTCCTCTGCAGCTTGTTTCACGCACTCAGTCAACTTGGCTCCAGCTGGGGACGCGCTCCAGACCTAGGCAGTGAGTCTGAGCAGCTGTGGCAGCGTGGTGTCACTAAAGCTGTGCCAATGAGGTCGCTGTGGCAGCAGGATTTTTAAAGGAACCGCCGCATGCCCGGGCACAGGAAGAGAAGAGCGGGCAGGTTGAGAAGCAGAGGTCTTATTAGTAATGTGCCACAAAGAAACCAAGTTTGAGGCACCCGTATGGAAGCTGGGGGCTCCTCCTGAAGCGTTTCACCTGTCTTCTCCCAGTCCTTTGAATGCCGGGTCCCAGATTCTGGGTCCCAAGGACAAGACGAATCTCCCTGTCAGCAAGGGACAAAATCAGTGTCATGCACAGTAAGTCCAGCCTTGCCAAGTAGGAAAGAAGGCTCAGCCCACTGATGTCGCTGAGCGTCAAGAGAGTCACCCGTAGCTTACTGGTCAGGGATCTGTGCGAGCTGATGGATGCACCTCTAAGTCCACCCTGGGCATAAGCTCCCCGCTTTCCCATTACCTGTCTGAATGTCTGGCAGGGCTCTACCAGGGCTGATTTGGTTGTCCCAAACTCTCCATGCACTGGTGCCGCAGTTTGACTGGGCACAATTCAGAAGCCATTTGTCAAAAGAAACGAACTTTATTTTTAGAACCAGACACGCCAAACCACACAGCTCTTCAGGAAAACCTTCAGAGCCCAACTGCCACCACCGGCTTCCCACAAGCCTCTCCACCTCCCCCACTCCTCCTGCTCTTGAGGCTGATTGGCTGGGTCATGTGGGCGGAGCCAAAAAAGCCCCCCAATGAGCAGCTCCATGGTCTGAAAGGGCGGGGAAACAGCCCAATGAGCATCACCACAGAGGAGCCAATCAGTTGGCAGCTAAAAGTTGCTGGGGCCGCTGTGAGCCAATCATCAGCTGGCAGCTGGAAGTTTTCTGGCAGCTGGAAGTTTGCTGGGGCCCCTTCGGCTGTGGCTCTCAACACACTGGGAGGCCATGTGCCCCAACATGGGGCGCCATTTGTAAGGGAGATTCTTGTAAAGAAACCTGTAGAGAATTGATCAGCAGAGGGACAGGCACACACCGTGCAGGGAAAAGAAGACACAGTGGCTGCTCTTCTCCAAGGCTATGTTTGTTATACCCCCAGATTACTTACCCCCTGCTACCGTGACTGCATCCTAACTTAGCATTTCTCATCCCGAGAGCCAGCTAACCAAGGTGAGGTACAGGTTAATACACACACAGCCCCTTCTCCCCAGGACATCACCATGGAAACTAGATAGCGCACCTCCTCGGCCACCCTAATAGCTCAGAGGGAGACTGCCAGGCAGCGAGTCATGGGAATCAGGGTACAGTTCCCCCCGGGGTCTGCTCACTGGGGACGCCTCCCTGTCTATTCCCAAGGTCACAATACCCATGTGGGAGAAAGCAGGGGAGGGTCAAGCATCCCAGGGCAAAGCCTCTGTGTTTTGCAGGTGGGGCCCAGGAGACCCCTGGGGATGCAGATGCGCTGCTGGCTGGGATCCACACAGAGACGCCCGAGCAGACGCCGCCTCAGTCCACCCCATGGTCAGCCTCCATAGGGCTCAGGGGCTTCTGCCTGTCTCCCTCTTGTCTCTGTCTGGGCTCAGCATTTCCGGGGGCCACACTGTTTCTGGATGCTGTCCATTGGACACCTCCTGGGGCAGACCCGCCTCGGGTCCTCTGGCACTTGAAGATGAGATAGATGACCAACGTGTCATCAAATCGACCGGCCATGGACACCTAGGTATTCCCGGGTGGGGGTGGCAGCCCATGCCAATCATAAGGGTGGGATCCAGGAGTTTCGGGAGTGCCTCCTTGGAAGGCTGGTGTGAAGCATCCTGGCCCCATCCTGAGTGCCGTTACCTGCTCTGCAGTGGGCCTCTGCCTGGGGTGCACGGACATCATCTCTGAGCTCCCTCGGAGACACGGCAGGGAATGTCATGTGTTCCCTGCCTGATCACCTTCTTCACCTGGCTCTGGCCACAGTGGGCATCTCCCTGTGAGCAGAACAGCACAGCTCCAGGCTGCAGAGGTCTGCCAGGGCAGGACCTCGTCGTCTCTCCTGGGGATGGTTCAGGGGCAGCATGCAGGAGAGTGTCCAGCACCTGTTCAGCTTCACCAGCTGGGAATCTGGTGCTCGGGCCAAAGCCGATGACTTTGACATTGCCGCTGGTGTCCACCACGGTGTCCCCTGGTTTCAGGTCCAGGTGCAGGACGCCCCGCGTGTGGCAGTACTGCATGGCATGCACGATCGCCTGAATGTGTGATGGCTGCTGCCTGCTGCAGGCCGTCAGGTTCCCGGATGAGGTCCCAGAGCTGCCCCCACTGTCATGCTCCATGATAAGGCTGATGTACTCGATGGTCTCAGTGACCTGGAAGAGCTGGATCATGGTTTGGTGGTCTAAGGTCTCCATCACCCCTGGTCCTTCATGGAAGGTTTTTATTTTGTCATCAAATCTGAAACTGAGATTTGCTGGGTGTTGCCTTCTTGGTTGGAATCCATTTCCTTTCAGAGCTTGGCTTGTGCTCCAGGATCTCCCAGCTTTGAGGGTCTGGGTGTAGAAATCTGCTGAAATCCACGCTGGTTTCCCTTCTCCCTGGGCCTTTAAAATTCTGTCCTTACTCTGCATGCTGGGCATTTGCAGTGTAAGTGCCTTGGTGTGCATCTGTGGTGATTTTGTACAGTTGGTGTCCCCATCTGCCCTAGCTGGTGACCTAACGCTGGGTTCACAAAATCTGACTAGTCCAATAATTTAAGAAAATGGTGAAGAAGGCACATAAACACACAGGAGTTGAAAGAATTGCCGCAGTCTGGCTGGGCACAAATCATGAGCCACTGAAGCAGGAACAAACTTTATTTCTGAACTCCACCAGCACACTCCACACACGCTCCCCAGGAATTCTGAATGCCACGCGGTTCCTCCTGGAACCACCAACTGGAAATCTCTCCTCCAGAAATCCCTCCTTCTGCAAATCCCTCCTTCCGCACTTCCCCAACCAATGGGAACTCTCTGGGGATCCCCACGAGAACTCCAAAGTAGCAGGCCGAGGTGGACAGTAAAGGTCTAATATACAACCGAATCAATCCAGCATCATCTTAATGGCTTGCCTCTCAACCAATACTATTGGCAAAATGCCAGGGGCCATTCCGACTCAGCTGTGGCTCTCAGCAAAGAATGATCAAGGCTTGTTGTTGGAGAAAATGCCCATTTATTGAGGAACAGCTCTGCATATTTATAAAGCCGGGGTGGTCTGATGGTTATGACAGAATGGTTTGACGGTTGGCATGGGGTGCTGATTGGTGGGTAAGGATCATGTGAGCCAGCAGGGCTAGTCCGATTGGTGGGTAAGGATGATGTGAGCCAGCAGGGCTAGTCCGATTGGTGGGTAAGGATCATGTGAGCCAGTAGGGCTAGTCCGATTGGTGGGTAAGGATCATGTGAGCCAGCAGGGCTAGTCCGATTGGTGGGTAAGGATCATGTGAGCCAGCAGGGCTAGTCCGATTGGTGGGTAAGGATCATGTGAGCCAGCAGGGCTAGTCCGATTGGTGGGTAAGGATCATGTGAGGCAGCAGGGCTCACCATTGGATGGCTCTTCTTGGGGGATGGGGAAGTTTGTCTTTGAAGCTGGGGCGACTGCCAGCATTCCCCCTTTCTTAATGTAAAAAATCTATTTGGGAATTATGTCTTCCAGTTAGAAGGTCATCAGGACCTACCATAGAGACAAAAGGATCTAGTAGAAAACATTATTTCGGTGACTTATGATATAGAAACTTCCAGCGTATTTTTAGGATCAAGGTCTTTAGTTAACTCTGAAAGATCAAGGTTGTTATTATTACTCTGCCAGACACTCATCAGAAGATTTTTAGTCTGTTCCCAGTTTTACTGGGAAGCACTGTGTTTGGCCCTAGGAATGCAGACAGGTTGATGTTTAGCATAAGCCTTCCCTGGGGCCTCAGAGCAGAGGGCTCATTGGCATTACTCATTATAGTGGCGCAGGGTGTCCAATGTAGTTTCAGTCCTTCCATCAGCACTTACCTGACTGGGAAGGATCTTGGAAGTAACGTAAGCCAAGTTTTTAAGAAAGCTGTAAGTTTTGAAACAGGCACAAGGGCTGTAATTGTAGAAACAATCATTTAGAGTAGTCACTTCAGGGGTCATGAGATAGGAGCTTGCCTAGGTCTGGCTAATGGCCTGCACCCGTTCCACAGCCTGACCTCAGAACTCAAAAGTCATCATCTTAATGGCTCGCTAGTGTCACCTCTCAACCACTACTTCTGGCAAAAATGTCACGTGTCATCCCGACTCGGCTGTGACCCTCAACACAGGGGACACGAGGCTCGCAGCTCGCTGGGGTGCCACCTGCTGCCACTGCCACCGCTGCACGTGGCTGGGCCAACTTGGTGTCTGGCCATTGTCTGCCCCTGTGTCCTGAGCTTGTGGTGACCCCGCTGGACTGGGGCTTGTCCCCAGAGAGAAGGCAAGTGCGTGGCTGTGCCCTGGGCGCAAGCCGTGGGAAGCCAGGTGCCAGGGCTGTCCAGTTGGTCGCGTTCCCCGGATCTGCCCACCTTTCCCTGCTCGGGGTCCCTCTGCAGCCACATCACGTGGGATTTTGTCAAGTGCCCGTTGTGTGTCTAAAATGGGGTCACAAACCAGCAGTCTGTCCCTTTCCTGCCAGCAACTCCGCCAGAAGGCTCTCAGATCCTAGGGATCGAGCTTCCACACTTGGCTTTGCCCACCGCCGAGGGAGGATGCTCAGAGGAGCTCACGTGTGAGAGTTCGGTTTTCTCCAGGTTTCAAAGACAGGACACTGTAGCAGTATTTCCTTTATACTAAGTTCATATCCTTCCAGAGGTCAGATGTCAAGTGCAGTGCAGCAGTGCCCTGTGGCTGTGAGGACTTCATTGTGTCTAAAGCACAATAGCAAATGGTGTTTAATAAATCTGAAGCTAAAGTTAAAGGCACTTGCCCATTTTCCACATCTAAACACCTGATTTCTCCCACATTTCTAAGCATGTGGCTTAGGGACCGTGCCTGCCTTAGGTTGTCCAATACTATATATGATTCTTACCCGTCATCGGATGAGCTGACCTCAAGGCGTCAGCCTCCTGTCTTAGGTTGCTACCATTGCAATTGGATCTTACCTGTCATTGACTACCGGTCCAGCATACAGCCACACCTGTGGATAGGTCTTTGTACCAGCGGGGGTGAGGTTCTTTGCCTCACCTCTGTTGGCCCCAGCAAACTTCTAGCTGCCAACTGATTGGCTCCTCTGCGGTGATGCCCATTGGGCTGTTTCCTCGCCCTTTCAGACCACGGAGCTGCTCATTGGGGGACTTTTTTTGGCTCTGCCCACGCGACCCAGCCAATCGGCCTCAAGAGCAGGAGGAGGTGGGGAGGTTGAGAGGGTTGTGGGAAGCTGGTGGTGGCAGTTTGGCTCTGAGGGTTTTTCCTGAGGAGCTGTATGGTGTGGTGCGTGTGTTCTAAAAATAAAGTTCGTTTCTTTTGACAAGTGGCTCCTGAATTGTGCCCAGCCAGACTGTGGCATTTGGTGGCCCGTATGGGGATCGAACCCGCGACCTTGGCCATGTTAAGGTAGGAGGTACAGATAAGAACTTTGTTGTCAAAGTTTTTTCTTTTTTTTTTTTTTGTATACTATCAGGACATGATTTCTATTCTATTTTTAATATTGTAAAGTAAAACACAGAAAAGTTCATACACAGCTGAACTGCATATGAGACTATGTTTTATTTGACACAATGGTGGCGGGGTTTTTAGCCCCCCGTCTCCCTGACCAGGACGAGCCAAGAGAGGTAAAGGTCGACTGGTGGCCTGCACCCAGCCCTCCCTCACTGGAGGTCAATCAGACAAGCCAAGGAGACGAGGAAGTACACACAGCTCATATACTGCACAGGAGCCAATCAGGATAAAGGTCAGAGGGTGGATCAAGTTCACGTGTACACCCACCCCATAGTCTGTAAGGGAAGGCACGAGCTGTCCACGAGGGCGGGAGAGTCCTGGACCCACCCTGGAGGTGGTCCACCTTTTCCGTCACCACCCACAGCACCCCCTCCTGGCTGATTGCCAGGCGCCATTCCGGCCACATGTGTGGCCCCGGACCGGGAAGCGGGCAGCAAGTCATGCCCTACACCATGGTACAGTAGCTTTCAGGTCAAGAAATAGAATATTGCCAGTTCTTCAGAAGCACTGTCTCATCCCATCTATATGTTTTTATTTATTGATTTTATTTTTTAAAATACATGATCAAAGTTTTTTTGTTTATTCTGAATATTTTGTGTTATCTAAGACACATGTTTCATTATCTAAGGCATATTTTGGGGCTTGTCATTTTCCACTCAGGACAGGTGTCAGGTTTCAGATGTTGAGGAAAGTTTTAAATTTTAATAAAGGCTTGGACACATGTACAGTTGTAGGATCTCCATGTGCTGTGACTTGTCTAGCGCTTTGAGCGATGTCCAAAAATTTTGCAACATTTTACACATGTACCCCACCCAACAGGGATGAATTCTGAGGTGCTGAGTAAGGTGCAAACCACTGTTGGAGACTCTGTCACATACTGATTCCATCTGTCTAGTTCTCTCTGCTGTGAGCCCCCTGGGGGGACACAGGTTGGACTGTCATTAAAGGCGTGGGCACCGTATTCCCGTTCAGGAGCTGCTGTCTGATCTCCAGTAAGTGGTGATCTTTCATTAGAAGTTTGGCCACGTGCTTAGGATTTCTCCAGTGTGCATTGTCACATGCCTAAAAATGCCTGAGAAATGCCTAAAGCCACATTCGTGGGGCTTCTCTCCAGTACGAATTCCGTGATGTTGACCAAGACCTCTGAGGCTGTTCACAGTTTACATCTGTCGGGCTTCTCTCCAGTGTGGATTCTGTGGTTCACACACAGGATAAGATCTCCGGTGTTATTAAAAGTTTTGTTGCTCTGTGTTGTAGGGCTTCTCTCCAGGATGAGTCTGCTGGTGTTCAGTAAGTGATGCTTTTTGCTTCGAGTACTTGCAGATCATTTTAACTATGTACATTCTAACTCCTCCTCTGACCTTTCTTCTCCTGTGCTGTCCATGGATTCTGTTACTGGAACATCTTGGTAAATTGGGCCACTTTCTTTCCTTGTTATTTCGTGTTGTTTGTGCGTCTTCCCCTCTAGCAGCGTGGATCTGAGGTATTAGTTTTCTACCCTGTAGACTCACAGTGTTCCTGCAGGTTTCCAAAACCTCACCTTCAAGGGGGGCGGTCAGTATTAACACACCCAGGGCAGACAGTGTGCAGCCCTATCCAAATGGTTCCTATAAAGATGGGTACAGGGGCTGGGATTGTGGCTCAGCGGTAGAGCGCTCACCTAGCACCGGCGAGACCCGGGTTCAAGCCTCAGCACCACATAAAAGGCATTGTGTTGGGTCCATCTACACCTAAAAAACAGATATTTACAAAAAAAAGATGGGTACAGTTGTGTCGCGGTACACAGGAATGACGTGTACTGGTTATTATCTACAATATAAACAGTGGGTTTGCAAAAGGGTCTACACTTTCTAATGGTGGACAAAGACCTCCAGGGGCCAGGGTGTAGGAGGTGATGTTGAGGTAGCAGGTGAGAGTGTAGGTGTATTAGGTCCTAGGAAGAGTAAAAGAGGAGTCAGCAACTGCCACAGGTTGGTGGCTGGGGTGGGGGTGTTGGGAGACTGGTGATTGGGGAGCCAGAGGGCCCTGTTGATTGCCAAACCAGGGGGACCAGGTGATGGGTAGATGGTGGATCAGGGAGGGAGTGGGGTGCTGGGCTGGTCTTGGGTCCCAGCACGTGCCCCCCGAGTTGGCCCTGGGAACCTGGTGGGTGCCAGCCTGGTTGGCTGGAGAGCCAGGATCCGAATGTCCTCAGATCCTCTTCTACCCTACCTGCCCCATGCCTGGTAGGTGACTACTTTCAGAGATGGGGCAGCCAGGGCTGGCCTTGCAGTGACATTAGGTGGCCTGTTTGGACATACACTGCTGCAGGGGTGGTGCTCGGCTGTCTCCAGGCCCTGTCTGGTGTCCCAAGGTGGAGGTGCCCAGGGAGCCCCGTGTTGGTAGGTGGGGACCCTGTGGTGCTGGAGGTCTGTGTGGCTGCTGGATCCCCTCATATATAGAGAGCTGACCCCTGCCACCTGGGGCAAAACCTGTGGTGTCCCCAAGGCAGAGTAGAGTTTTAAAAGGGTCCTTATAGAGAAATCAGGGAGCTGGTATAGGCGGACTTCCTGGACCCCGCCTCTCTCTCTGCGCTCCTCTGACCTGTTGAGAGCCACAGCCGAAAGGGGCCCCAGCAAACTTCCAGCTGCCAACTGATTGGCTCCTTTGCGGTGATGCTCATTGGGCTGTTTCCCTGCCCTTTCAGACCACGGAGCTGCTCATTGGGGGACTTTTTGGCTCCGCCCACGCGACCCAGCCAATCGGCCTCAAGAGCAGGAGGATTGTGGGAGGTGTGGAGGCTGGTGGTGCGGGGAGTGGCTTGTGGGAAGCTGGTGGTGGCAGTTGGGCTCTGAGGGTTTTTCCTGAGGAGCTGTTTTGTTTGGCGTGTGTGGTTCTAAAAATAAAGTTTGTTTCTTTTGACAAGTGGCTCCTGAATTGTGCCCAGCCAGACTGCGGCACTGACCCCTAGTTCCCAGGACAATTCAGGCACCATGAGAGTGAAGAGTGCGGGAACCCACGTGTGCAGAGGGGCAGCGGGGCAGCCAGGGAGGCCAGGGTTAGGTGGGGCATGGCCACCCGGGCGGGGCGCGCCTTTCACCTTAGGCCTGGGTCAGAGGTGGCACCATTCTGAGCCCTGAGTGGAGTCCCACGACGTTCTGCTGCCCAGGGCCAGGAGCAGAGGATGAGAAAGGAGGTCTTCACCCTGTAGGGCGCCAGGGCCCAGCGGCTCGGAATCCCTGGCCCTCACCTTCCACAGGGGGTCGCCCTGGCCACGATCTCTCAGTTGCCAGTGACCAGCTCTGAACCCAAGACCAAAGGTGAAAGCCTCAGTTCTCGCCCCTAAGGGCTGTGTCCCAAGTCCCAATCAAACCCTTCAGGTCTCAATAAGAGCTCTGCAGCCAGAGACCCTCAGTGACCTCAGGGCTCCTCCTCTGGCCACCTGAACCCAAGACACAGGTTACGAAATGTCAGGTTGGTCCTGTCTAGGGTGCTGGGTTCCTTGTCTGCATTCAGCAAAGTACAGAACACAGGTGGCAAGCAAGAGGTGGGATCATTACAAAGTGACAGACACAGAGGCGGGCTCTGCAGAGCTGGGAATCACTGGGACCTCTGGTCTCTTCTTCTAATGGTCTCTGGGATTTCCTCTGTTCCTCATCTCCTCCCTGTCTATGTGCCTTCACTGTTGTGGAGGGGTGTCCCCTGTGCCCACAAGTGTGCCTTAGTTTTTCTGTTGGATTCCTTGCTTGGTATGGATGTGCCTGTCTGCTGGGTCCCCCGGTTATGTGCAGCAGGAAGCTGACCTCATAGAAGACCCTCTCCATGCCCCTTAGTTCTGGCCAAGCCCCCGGCCTCCTCATTGGCTCCTGCCCTGACTGCCCAAGCCCTTCTAGGTCTCCCTCGAGATCAGGCAAGTAGAACCGGGTGGAAACACCAGATTTTACAGAGCTGGGGCCTCTGGGTGGAGCCAGGCCAGCCACCGTGGTCCTTAGGTGATGCAAAAATGACCCGAACAGGGACAGACCGCGACAGACGAGCGAGGGTTTCTTGACTAAGGAGCAGAGGAGCACGTTTTCAAGAGGGACCGTTGTTGGTAAAGATGGCACCTGGAGTGCTCCTCTTCCGGGAGTTCAGGCCCTTGACGCATTGAATGGTGCCAACTACCACCTCAGTGGCGCGAACCATCACCTCCAATCCCTGAAGTGGCGCGAACTGTGACCTCCAACCCCTAGGAGACTCATGCCCTGTTCTGCCCAGAAATGGGCTCTCAGCCCATAGAGAAGTGACAGCCCAGTCCCCCTGTGCCCCCTCTCTCTCTCGACCCCCCTTCTCTTCTGTGACCGGCCGCTGCAGTCCCACTAATAGGATCTCGGGCAGGTAAAGGGCTGTCGTCTTGATGAATTGGTGGAGCTTTTCTGACGCTCCTTGCAACCATGGTTACTGCGACAGCAAGGGTCTGAGTTCTGCAGGTTTAGACAGGCTGAGCCACAGCAGGACACACATTGGTCACAGCTGCAGGGAGACCTGGCCATGTGAGGACAGGAGGCGGATGAGGAAAGTTGCACCCAGTGCATAGTCTGTTCCCATCCCGTTCTCCTGGACGTGGTCACTTTTCATGTCCTTCCAATGCTATGGACCCTGAAAGTGGATCGATCACACCAGGAACAGGTTCAACCAAGAGAGTCACTGGAGGCGAGGAGATGGTTGCCCGCTGAGTGGGGACAGCACTGCGCAGCCGTGGGCACTGGGTCAAGTGGTTCTGTTAGAGGACGGGGCAGCTGATGGGGCCCAAGAACTCACAGGGGGATGCTCCCTCGTGGGGTCCTGCTGTTGGCGGGTGGGAGGTGGCAGGGTGACGTCCTGTGTTGTCCATGGCCTGGTTGTCCCTAGGTGGGAACGGGGTGGGTGGAGGAGTGGGAAGGGGCAGGGCGTCTGCCAGGAACTGGACTCTGAGCTGAACCCGAGGAAATGGGATCCCCCTGGAACCCCGCAGGCCCCGTGGGGTCTTGGCCTAGTGCTAGAAGAACTAGTTCTGCTTTGACTTGGCCCATGGTGAGGGGGTGGCACAGTATTAGAGGGGACCAGACTGTGAGCAAAGCCACTGTCGAGGGCAAGGGGTGGGTGGTAGGGTTAGAAGGTGGTGGGCTGACTTGCAGACGATGTGAAGCCGAGGGTCCAAGAGCGAACGTGTGGGGGAGGCCCGGGGGGCTCGGGTGGGATGGAGGGTTTGTATCATGGCATTATTCAGGTCCTTGGAGTGGTTCGCAAGGCCTGATCCTGCACCCCTTCCCCTCAGGTACCCCGAGGTGGGTGGGTGGGCCCAGCGTGCCCATGGCCCTGGGTGACCATTGCTGTGTGCAAGCCCACCGTACGCTTTCCTGAGGTCGGAGTCGGGGGTGCGTACCTGGGTGACAGTTTGTGTGGACAGGTGCGAGAAGTGGCTTCCGCTTTTTATTTCCCTGTTTGGAAATTCAGTGGGTGGGGTGGGTCTCCTCCCAGGACCACGGTGAGCTAACCCTGCATCCCCACTGGGAAGAGCGGGGCCCTGGTCACATGACGGCAGGTCACGTTAGATGTGTAGGTGTCCTGGCTTATGATGTGGCTGTGTGTGACGTCAAAGGTGATATACAGGGGGCTGGGGTGGTGGCTCAGTGGTAGAGCGCTCGCCTTACACATGCAAGGCCCTGGAAAGACCAAGGGGGCTAACGTGAGGAGTATGGTTGGTCTCTGAGGATGGCTAAGAAGGTGGGGAAGGACCCCTGAGAAACTGGCATCCGGAGCTCTAGGGAGAAGAATCGGCTCTTTGTTCCAGAATCATTGGGAGGCGGGTGATGGCGGTTGTGGGGGGCCTGTGGGAGCTGATTGATGATGGGCATTGGCAGGAGCCAGGTTTAAGGTGTCCAAATGGACCCCAGAGGGCTGGCCTTGCAGAGTGGCTGCGGTGAGGTGGTCAGCACAACCCTGAAGGGCCTTTCACGTTCTTGCGAGGGGATTTCGGGTTTGGGGGGGATATACTAGGTCCCTTGTGGAAATTAGGAGGGGCCTCCTGAAGATAGGGGCTGGGGAGGTGGGAGTGGGTACATTTCTAGAGGGCGACCCTGAGGTGGGCTAGGAGGGGACTGGGGACATCGGGAGGAATGCTCAGTGAGTGAGGTTGGGTGGTGGGAGGGACAGGGTCTATCCACAGAGTTGAAATGGGCTGGGGACAGGGGGAGGGCTCCACTTGGAGAAGAGCCAAAGGAGGCGCTCCCCCCAGGCCTGGCGAGTTTCTGTGGATAGTTTGGTGAAGGTTGCCTTTAAGGTCTTTTTTGTCCTGTTGAGTTTCCTGGGACCTCGGAGGGTCGGGAATGTGGAAGTGCCATTTATGTGCAAAAACTTAATTCTTGGGTGACAGTGGAGGTGGATTCGGGGCCGTGGTTGGACTGGGGGAGGCAGGCAGGCCAAGACTTGGGATTTTTTTTCTTGGGGAAGTCTGGTTGCACGTGCACGTTGCAGAAGCCCCCTGTTGATCCTTGGAAAGACCTTGACCCAGCCAGCAAGGGTGCCCGCCAGGACCAGGAGGCACTCCTACTGCACATCGCCAAGACTTTATCTCGGTATTAATTCCAAGGGTCGCTGTAGGGCTATGTTAGCCCCAAACCCACAACTCCAAAGCCCGCCAAGCACGTCCATCGCAGGGTCCTGCAGAGGAGCCGCTGTCCCCCCCTCCCACCTGCCCACAGCTCTGCCCCAGCTCCTCACTGCCTGAGAGCCCGCCACCACCTGTCTCCCCGGCTGCTGCCTCCCCTCTGCCAGAAGGTGGCCGACCAGAGCCAGAGGTGACCACTCAGGCCTGCTCAGCAGTCCTGGGCCCCGCAGCTGTCCCTGCTGAGACATGGGCCTCCCCAGGTCAAACAGATGCCAGTGTTCACAGAGGACCCCCATGTTTGCTCTCTGCCTTTCAGTACAGCTGACCCCTGAACGGGATGCCCGTCGCGCTCAGAACACCCACAAGAACTTGCAGAGGTCCCAGAGTCAATCTCCCAAACCCAGTGACCAGCCTGGGACAGTGGCCTCAGCCCCCCGTGCCCTCTTGAACACGGAGGAGAGAACATGCGTTTTGAGGGAGCCTGGAAGTGGCTCCAAGGACAGACCCCTGACCAGGAGGTAGATGCTGACATTGGGCATGAAGGGCAGCCCCAGAGGGGGTCCATCCTGGGACCACAGCACTGGAGAGGGACACAACCAAAATCCTCTGGGAGATCTGGTCAGGGCCCAGGAAGCCCCCTAACATGTCTGAAGCAGCTACGGAGCCCCAGAGGCTTGCGGAGCCCCACGACAGGCTGGTGAAGCCTTTTGACTTTTCACACCCTCTGGCCACAAGTCCCTGAGATCAGCGCACGGTCAGCGCAGCTTTTGTGGCCCAGTCCAGTCCAGATATGAGAAAGGAACTCCAGACACTAGAGGGTCCGCAGGTATCAACTCCTCCCAGCTGCTTGAGATCGCCAACGAAATCTCCGTTAGCCAGGATCCAACTACACAGAGAGGTGGACAGACGTTGAACCAGACGGTGTCCCTCCTGGAGGCAGCACTTGGTCTGGACCCAGGCAGACATCCTGGGCCACCTTGGAGGAACCGGACACCAGGGATGCACCCTGCACTGTGGCAGCAGCACTCAGTCACCTCCAGGGAACTAGGACACTGGAAATGTGGATGCCCAAATCGTGACCAGGCCAGACCCACCAAATGGGACCACCACGGAATCAGGAGGGCCCGTGCCAAGGAGAGCCTGCACCGTGGCCTTAGTGGCCTGCTCTGGAGGGACTCAGAATAGGAGAGACCAGGCTCTTTGAGTCCTGGCCTGGCGGAGTCAAGATGGCAGTAGCGGGCCACCCAGTGACATTTCTCGTTGGCACAGCTTAGTTATGCCACCCAACGCCCCGTTCACAGGAGAGGGGTTCCTGTAACGGGATCAGCTGGCTCTCAGGCAGCCGGCCCTCCTGTGAACCCCACACCTGTAAGCTGGGAGGACATGGGTGCCACATGAGTCCCTGTATATGTCAGACTGCCCACTTCCCCTGCTTGGAAGAGAGACTTCAGAATCGAGACCACAAATCACCACCTCCCCTGCTGGTCCTGCCTGTGTGACCTGAGGGGAGGGACCCACCGTGGCCACGTCACCCTGCGGAGATGAATGGCGACTCTGCCCGCAACCCGACTGCCCTGGCACCCTCCCTCCGTGCTCCACGAGTCCCCCCAGTCTGAAGAGAACAGTCCTGCGTTGGCCAAGAGCTCACCCTGGTTATTTGCTGAACTGAGACCAGGAGCAGAGCCCCTCGGACTGCGCCCGCACCCCCTCTCCAGGGACGCACTCTTGGGAACAAGGAAGCCCTCCAGAGATGGGAGACTCTGGGGTCCCCGTCAGTCCTGTGCCAGGCTCCTGGGAACCCTCAGTTGCTGCTGGTGCGAAGGGCTGATAGCAACGGCTGCAGACCTCTGAGCGGTTACGGAGACAGTGGTCACTCTTGTCCTGTGGTCCCTGACCGTGGAACACTTCTCAGCCTGATTGCACCAGCCTCAGTGGTTCAGGGGCCTGGACCTGAAGGTGCCTTCTGTTGTCCCCGACCAGCCCCAGCAGCCAGCCCCTCTCCGTGTGGGAACGGTGGGACCCAGAGACTGGGGAGGAGTCCAGCCGACCTGGCCCTGGCTTCCCAGGACGCAGAGCTCTCCTGCCCTGTTCAGGGCGGCACTAGGAAGGGATCTAGCTGCCTCCCCGGGGCCCGTCTGAACTGCGTCCTCCTCCAAGATGTTGGTGACATTGGGCTCTCCCTGAGACGAGGGGACAAAGCCCCACTGATTCTCCTGAGATCCTGTACCAGCCGGGACTGGCCACTGGGTTTGTGGACTCCAAGGATGGGGGTTGTGAGGACAGTGGGGGCGAGGGCAGAAGACGAGCCTGTAGTCGGCGGGGACAGCGGCTTCCAGCCCTGGGCTGAGGGGGGGAGGGACATGGGGGGAGGGGACCGTGGTGAGGGGGCCTTTGGGTTGGAGGGGAACGGGGGTGACGTTCAGCAGTGCTGGTTTGGGAGGTGCCAAGACTGGGGGGTCAGCCCCAGCGAGTTGGGGTGACCAGGTGGGCTAAGGGGCGCAGAGACCGGGTCTGGGCTGGAAGGTGTTAGAACATGGAGGGACGGTGACGGAGGCTTTCAATCTGTGGAGGACACCTTGGCCCAGAGGGGGGACGGGACAGGGCGGCGTGACCAGAGAAGAGTGGGGTGGTGAGAGGGATCCAGATGTGCAAAGGAGGCAGGGGTCTTGGGTGGATGCTCAGGGGCTCCAGGGGGGACATTTGCCTGGGAAGCAGGGCCACGGTGTCCACCACCAATGAGACGGCTGGGCGTTCACCACCCCTGTGACCCCGGGGCTCCTGGGGTGTACCACACGAGGCGACAGAGGGGCACGTTCTCTTGCCACTTGCCAGACAGACAGTCCTGGGGTCAGGGTGGAAGAGAGAGCAGACAGCTGTCCAGGTTGGGGACAGGCCTGAGTCAGAGGCACTCAGTAGCATCTTCAGAAGATGAGCCTAATGTGTCCTCAGTTTGGGACGTGTCTGCCATCGTCAAGGGGACATGGACCGTCCCTCAGCCCCTGCCACCTCCTGGGGGGAGCACGTGCTGCCCTGGGGGAGTGTTGGATCCTGTAAGAGGAGGTGACAGCGGGGGAGGGGCGTGCGGCTGGGGGTGGGAGGGGAGGTGTGAGTGAGGGTGTGGGGACCCTGGGGCCCGGGAGGGGTCAGCAGGGACTGGTCCTGGCGCCGAGCAGGGCTGGCATCGTGGGGGCAGAGGTCGTGGAATCCTGGAGGATGGGGACCTCAGGCCATCTCACTTTTGTTGGGGAATTGTTAAATCCTGGAGGAGTTTTTTTTTTACAGAGAGAGAGAATTTTTTTTTTAATATTTATTTTTTAGTTTTTGGGGGACACAGCATCTTTGTTTGTATGTGGTGCTGAGGATCGAACCCGGGCCTCACGCATGCCAGGCGAGCGTGCTACCGCTTGAGCCACATCCCCAGCCCCTGGAGGAGTTTTGGATGGAAGGTTCCGAGCGCACACCAAGCCTAATGAGGTGTCTGATTTTGAGGTCACTTGGAAGTCGAGGGTCTTAGAATTATTGATGAGACAATTCAGGGGGGTCCCTCGGCTGGGGTGGCTGTTGGAGGTCGGGGGGCTCTTGGATGCCGGATTGTTCCAGCAGAGAAAGAGTGGGTGTCCCCGGCTGCAGTCTCTGCGGTGAGGGGACCCTGAGGTCCACACAAGCCAAAGGCAGAGGTCTCGGGAGGGCGCCAGGGTCCCTCTGCGAGACCCCAGAAGAGGTCTTACCTCTCCAGAGACTGAGACGGCCCCTGTCCCCTGCTGGAGTCCAGTGGCAGAAAGAGACTCTGGCCTCGAGGCCGTCAGGGCAGAGTAGGGGTCTGAGTACAAGGAGGGGTGGGAGAGGAAGGGTTGGGAGGAGGACGTGTCCACACCAGTAAGGGACCCTTTACAGGCCCTGGTCCGTCCACGTAGCCGTAAGGGAGCAAGACCTAGTCCAAGGGTGGGCTGGGTTTCTGGTGGCCCTCGGGCCTCGGCTTAGCCAAGGTGGACTGCGGGGGGGCGGGAGGGCAGGAGGGACAGTCTGCGAGTTCAGCTGTAGCTGTGTGGGCCCTGGCTGGGGCTGCTGGATCCCAGGTCCCCTCCCAGGTCTCCTCGGCCGTTCACCATGACGGCTGGGAAGGGGTTCCTTAGGACGGGGAGGATTGAGATCCCCCACCCCCTGGGATTCGGCACCATCATGACATAAAAAGTGACCCAGATAGGGACGGACCCCGACAGGTGAGCGAGGCTTTCTTATTAAGCAGCAGAGGGACCATGGCCACTGACTACAGTAAGTCACACATGATGAGTCGCCTCTAAAAAAGTTTTTTTTTTTTTTTTTTTGAGTGGTGGTGGGTTCTGAGTGGTGGTGGGTTCCTGGGGATTCAACTAGGGGGACTCAGCCACGGAGCCAGGTCCCCAGCCCCATCCTCGTAGGTTATGGGCTCCACCATTTAGTAGGATCTTGAGCACCGTGGGCCTTGGTGTCTGGGCTGGGCCGATGTTCTGAGTCGGTGTGACAATGTGGGGTGTTAGGTTATGTGACGAGGGAGAGGGGACACAGGAGATGGCCCCCCCGCGCCAGACCCCGTTACCTCAGCAACAGGAAAACTTGGCACCTCTGGGAGAGAGACCTGTGGTGCAGCCAGGCGCACCCGGCCTGGGTGACGTCTCACCCGGTCGTTATTGTCCCTTGGTAGAAGCAGCACTGTCCCAGTCTGGTGGCTGTGGTGGCCTTGAGCCTACACATGCCCCGATGGGGGGCAGTGGAGCCTCGCTCTGGTGGGTCAGGGACCCCAGCGCTGGGTGGCTCTCCCTCCGGAAGTCCCCCTGCGGTTGGGGCTCTGAGGGTCTCAGAGTCAGTTGGTCTGAACACTGGGGCGGTCAGATGGCCTGGGACAAGTCCTTCCCTGGTGGCACTGCGCTGCTCTCAGATCCCCCGCTCTGCTCCCTCCACCCTCCTCCTGCCCCCGGTGAAGGTCACAGTCAGGACAAGGAGACCTGAAGCAGGGCTGGGGACTCGGGCTTCCTGGAGCAAGGAAGGAGGCAGGGACCCTGGCACCTGGGCCTTGGGTCCCCTCACAGGAGGAGAGAGAAGGCAGACTGGGTGTCCCCAGAGTGGGGACCAGAGAGCTGGTGACGCTTTTTGTTTGGTTCATCGTTTCCTTCATTTCAAGGGACTCCCTTCCAGAGTCTCTCGAGGTGGCCTTCTGCTCCCCGTGTTCGCGCCCATCTCTGTTGGGGTGGTCCCTCGTCACCTGCATTTGCTCTGTGATGTCACGCGGAGCCTCGCAGGTCACGTAACTGTGCAGTTGTGCGCTCCTGTCTGACTTCTCCCCCGCTGCGCTGTCCCTGGATTCTGTCACTGCAGCGTCTTGGTTGGCTTGGGGCCCCTTCTCCCTGCTTTCTCATGTGTCCGTGTGTCGTCCCCTCGGGCGGTGGGCACCTCGGGTGGCACAGTTCCTGCCCTGCGATCTCCACTAGTGTCCCCGCAGGTCACCCAGACCTGGCCTTCCAGGGGGACACCAGTATCTACAGCGCCCAAGGCAGACAGTGCGCAGCCTGCAGCCCGACAGCTCCTCTTCCCACAGTCACAGTCCTGTCCCCGTAAACAGAAGGGATGCCTCCGATTGGTGTCTAGGCACAAACAGCAGGTGGCATCAGGGTGGGCTGTGGGGTGTGGGTGGTGGGGTGGCAGTGAGCACAGAGAGGGTTAGATCCTGGGAAGAGTGACAGCCCTCAGGGGCAGTGGGCTCCAGGGTGCCTGGGGCGGTCCTCCAGGTCCTGGGTCTTGTCCCCAGGTGGAGGAGGTGAGAGTGCTTCACGTTGGTAGGTGGGGGTTTAGCATGGTCCTGTCCTCCCTCGGGTGTGGCCCGTCCCCTCCTCTGCGCATCAGGCTGGGGCCGTGGCCCTCTCCTCCTCCACGGGTCGGGTCCGGGTCTCTGACCCTCTGTCCAGGGTGTCACCTCCATATCTCTTAGGTGAAGCTGCTTCTTGGTGACTTATGGCCCCGGGAGGCTGGGCCAGCAGGATGTGGGCGTCCTGACCTGCGGGGGATGATGTCATGGTGCCAGGCAGATGCTTGGCCATCTGGGTGGCCGCCCCATCCCCTGGGCTCTTCTGGTGCCCTCAGCGGAGCACAGCTGCCTCCTGCCCTGGCCCCCAGGTGGCCTGGTGGGCCTAGCGCATCTCTTCTGTAATTCCCATTTCTCTCCCCTCCTGCCCTCTCTCTGTCCTCCCATGTACATCGCTGTGGCGGAGGTGCATTCAGAGTGACCGCTGGTCTCTGGCCTGCTCTGAGGCCCATTAATTCTTAATTCTGCCCCGTCTCTTCATTAGAGTTCCCCCCCAAAGTGGCTCAGTTAATTCTGCCCATTGAGCCAGCCTAGGGCTCCTGCTTCCACCACATGTCCCTCCACGGTCACTATGTCGGCCATTCTTGTCCATCCTGCGTGAAGCCACTGCTGCCTCTGAACAGGGGGAGACCCGCCTTGAGCAGGGCATGGTCTGTCAGGCGAGGGGACAGCTGCTGACACAGGAAGGCACCTTCAGGTCCAGTGAAGCGAGCCACTTGGCTTGGGGTGGGACTGGGCCGAGGAGACAGGAGGGTTTGGAACCACCTGGTGGAGGGTGAGCGCACCTCGTTAGCTGCCCGGAGGCCTCGCGCTGGCCCGTGTCCTCACTGGTGGGTGGTGGCCCTGGCCGTCGGGGAGCATTCCAAGGAGACGGGATCCCGAGTCCCTCCATCTCTGGAGGTGACCCCTTATCCCATATTGTGCATCCCTCAAAGGGGGCTGTGGTCCAGTCTGACGGCCCGGCTCCTGGCTTCACGGGGGCAGTTCTTGGCCACCCCAGGCAGGTTTTCCTCGCACCAGAGCATTGGGGATTCCTGGAGCAGGGAGGAGGGATCCTGGGGGGACAGGATTTCCCCCATTTGTTCTAATTAGTTGTAGGTGACAAGCTCTTGTCATGGACACCTTTATAGTTGGTCTCTGTGTCTAGAGATGTTGGCTCCAATTGTGAATTAAAACACAGTCGTGAGTTTCATAAAAGGCATTCCTTTTAGAGGAAGGGACGTTTAGAGGACTGAGGGTCGGTCATAGGACGTTGTGTCAAGGGGGAGAGGAGTGGGGTGTGGGGTGGATCTAACTGAGCCACTTTGGGGGGGAACTCTAATGGAGAGACAGGGGGCAGTTTAGGGAACAGGGCATACAATCACACACCTGTGTGTATTTAGGAAATTTTCCAAAGTAAAAATAGTAAACGGAGGTTGAAAGTGGGAGAGAGGGCAGAAGGAAAATAAAAGGGAGGGAAAGAGAAAAAGAGGGAGAAAGAAAATAAGAAAAAGGCGGGGGGGGGACTTGTGCGATTCCTTTATGGGATCCTTTTCTGGACGTGGTTCTTAAGGTCCTCTTTCATGCGGAGTTCTTGGTTTCACATATGTTGGGTTGTGAGGACCCGAGGGAAGGGAGAGGAGAATGGGTGAGAAGAGAGAAGGAAAAAAAAATCTCAGAGCTCTGTTCCCTTCTCCTCCAGTAGGTGGCGCTGTCTATTCCTAGCTTGAGGCTCTGTGCTTAGGGTCATGGAGGTTCCCAGTGGGAGAGGCCTTGAGCCTCTGCCTGGAGCCTCCCTGCTCTTAGTCTCTGAGTTGGAAACCAGGTGCCTGGACAGTTGCTGTTCCGCGTTGATAGCTACAGCCCCCAAAAGCTTTGGGAAAGGTTTTGAGTTATCCCAGCTGGCAGTGGGGGATTGGGAACCAGGTACCTGATTGGCTGCAGAACTGTGCTGGTAGCCACGCCCACTGATAGATGATGAGAAAGGTTTTCCAAGGTGGATCATTTTCCAAGACAGATTCCATCTGTTTCCCGTGTTGGGTGTTTGGTGAGGTGGGGGTGCTAGGGTGACCCTGTGCTGTGGTCAGAGCTCACTCTGTTGACCTGCTTGGGAGCGGAGTGTAATCTGGCCATCTCCAGTTCTGTAAGGTGCTGATTCTGTCCTTCGGATCCGCTGCTTGTGGTCCCCACGTGAGCTCAGACTGTGGCTTTGGGGCAGGTGTCTGGGGTCTTACTGCAAGCAAAGCCTCTGTGTTCTGCACCACGATCCCCACTCCTGTGGGATCTGTGAAAGGTTCGCTGTGTGGTGACCTGTCACCTGCTCTGAGATCTAGCTTTTCGTCAAGGCAGGACCCGGTGGAGAAGCCTTTGGACTGTTTTCTGGGATTCGTGTGCAGAGCTGCCAGAAGCCATATCTCCTCTACTCTGCCATCTTGGCTCCTGAATTTTTGATTCTAGCTTCTCTCTTTCCCTTGGGAACACTGGGTACTGGGTATTTCTGTTCTCTTGTTCACCATTTGAAATTGTGAAATATTTTAGCAAGTTTGGGATTTATGCTTTAGACGGTTGTTGAGCTCACCATTTTGGTTTCTTGTGAGAAAGGTGGGAGCGAGCAGGGTGAAGGCTGTGTGTAGAGGACACTGGGTGCTGTTGGCGTCGGTCTCCCGTTAGAGGCAAGGCTCTGGAAACCTGCAGGGACAGTGTGAGTCTACAGGGCAGAAGCTGTGCTGGCCAGTCCCCTCGCTGGATGGGAGAGCACACAAACAACATGAAAGGACAAGGGAGCAGAGTGCCCCAGACAGACCCCGGTGCTGCAGGAACAGAGTCCACTGACCACACAGAAGGAATGTCCTAGGAGGAGGGCCGAGTGTACACAGTTAAACTGACCCGCAAGGTGGGGAGGGCAGAAGGTGACTCAGAGGAGACCCAGGGGGTGGGATGTTACTTGAACAAGGACTCAGGGTGCGGGAGGTCACTCCATTGGAGACCCAGGGAGTGGGAGGTCACTTTAGTGCAGACCCAAAAGTGGGAGTTCACTTCAATGAAGAACCAGGGGGCGGGAGGTCACTACAGTGGAGATCCGGGGGGTGGGAGTGAAAGAACGAACAAGGCTCCTCGTCGGAGAAAATGCCCATTATTTGAGGAACAGCTCTGCATATTTATAGAGCCAGGGGCGGTTTGACAGTTACGACAGTTTAATGGTTGAAGGGTTTGACAGTTGGCATAAGGTGCTTTCTGATTGGTGGGTAAGGATCATGTGAGCCAGCAGGGCTAGTCTGATTGGTGGGTAAGGATCATGTGAGCCAGCAGGGTAGTCTGATTGGTGGTAAGGATCATGTGAGCCAGCAGGGTAGTCTGATTGGTGGGTAAGGATCATGTGAGCCAGCAGGGTAGTCTGATTGGTGGGTAAGGATCATGTGAGCCAGCAGGGCTAGTCTGATTGGTGGGTAAGGATCATGTGAGCCAGCAGGGTAGTCTGATTGGTGGGTAAGGATCATGTGAGCCAGCAGGGCTAGTCTGATTGGTGGGTAAGGATCATGTGAGCCAGCAGGGCTCACCATTGGACGGCTCTTCTCAGGGGATGGGGAAGTTAGTCTTTGGAGCTGGGGCGACACCCAACAGGGAGGTCCCTGTAGTGAAGATGCAGGGGGTAGATGGTCACTTCAGTGAAGAGCGAGAGATCCTAAACAGGCAGGCGGAGGTCTGGGTGGAGGCCCGGCTCTCCTGAGGCCGCCTTTCTGGATGAAGACTTGCCGTCAATCTCTAGTGTGGGGCCTGCTCCTGGAGCCACGCTCAGGCCTGGTCAGAGTGCATTCCTTCTCCTCAGTGTTGCAGAGGGCGAGGAGCTGGTGGCCGTGTCCCCTGGTTGGTCAGTGGGCCTGGAAGATGGACTCCAGGAAATAAAGAGAAAAAAGAGGGAGAATAAAATAAGAAAAAATTAGGGGGGGCGGGGGACTTGTGCGATTCCTCTATGGGATCCTTTTCTGGTGACGCGGTTCTTAAGGTCCTCTTTCATGCAGAGTTCTTGGTTTCACGTATGTTGGGTTGTGAGGACCCGAGGGAAGAGAGAGGAGAATGGATGAGAAGAGAGAAGGAAAAAAAAAACCCCAGCGCTCTGTTCCCTTCTCCTCCAGTAGGTGGCGCTGTCTATTCCTAGCTTGAGGCTCTGTGCTTAGGGTCATGGAGGTTCCCAGTGGGAGAGGCCTTGAGCCTCCGCCTGGAGCCTCCCTGCTCTTAGTCTCTGAGTTGGAAACCAGGTGCCTGGACAGTTCAGCTCTGAGTTGACAGCTACTCCCCCCAAAAGCCTGTGGGGAAGGTTTTGAGTTATCCCAGCTGGCAGTGGGGGGTTGGGAACCAGGTACCTGATTGGCTGGTAGCGATGCTCACCGTTAGATGGAGAGTCACGTTTTCCAAGATGGATTTCGTCTGTTTCCTGTGTTGGGTGTTTGGTGAGGTGAGGGTGCTGGGGTGACCCTGTGCTGTTGTCAGTGCTTGCTCTGGTGACCTGCTTGGGAGCAGAGCCTAGCCTGGTGATCTCCAGTTCTGTAAGGTGCTGATTCTGTCCTTCTGCTCCACCACAAGTGGTCCCCATGTGTGCTCAGACTGTGGCTTTGGGGCAGGTGTCTGGGGTCTTACTGCAAGCAAAGCCTCTGTGTTCTGTGCCGCGATCCCCACTCCTGTGGGATCTGTGAAAGGTTCGCTGTGTGGTGACCTGTCACCTGCTCTGAGATCTAGCTTTTCGTCAAGGCAGGACCCGGTGGAGAAGCCTTTGGACTGTTTTCTGGGATTCGTGTGCAGAGCTGCCAGAAGCCATATCTCCTCTACTCTGCCATCTTGGTTCCTGAATTTTTGATTCTAGCTTCTCTCTGTCCCTTGGGAACACCGGGTACTGGGCATTTCTGTTCTCTTGTTCACCATTTGAAATTGTGAAATATTTTAGTAAGTTTGGATTTATGCTTTAGACGGTTGTTGAGCTCACCATTTTGTTTTTTTGTGAGAAAGGAGGGAGCGAGCAGGGTGAAGGCTGTGTGTAGAGGACACTGGGTGCTGTTGGTGTCAGTCTTCCCTTAGAGGCGAGGCTCTGGAAACCTTCAGGGACAGTGTAAGTCTACAGGGCAGAAGCTGTGCTGGCCAGTCCCCTTGCTAGATGGGAGAGCACACAAACAACATGAAAGGACAAGGGAGGAGAACTGGGCGCGCCCTTGAAGGGAGCTTAGGTGCTGTTTGGCACCCACTCAGACCCCGGTCCTCTAGGAACAGAATCCACTGACCACACAGAAGGACTGCCCCAGAAGGAGGGCCGAGTGTACACAGTTAAATGTGTACACAGAATCAGCACCTTACAGAACTGGAGATCAGCAGGCTAAGCTCTGTTCCCAAGCAGGTGCTGATAACACCAAAGTCGCGGGTTCGATCCCCGTACGGGCCACCAAATGCTGCAGTCTGGCTGGGCACAATTCACAAGCCACTTGTCAAGCAGGAACAAACTTTATTTTTAACACTCATGCTGCACACCGCATCACGCGGGCTCTCCAGGAATTCCCGGAGAGCTCAACCGCCACCTCTGGCACTTCCGTGAGCTCTCAACTGGAACTCTACCCGCCAACTCTGCCCAGGTGAACTTTCTAGGAATTCCGCGAGAGCTCCATCGGAACTCTGGGAACTCCACGAACTCCAGGAACTCTGTGAACTCCACCCTAGCAAAACGTGAGGCGCCATCCAGACTCTGCTTCGCCTCTCAACATTCGGCTGCGAATTTCAACATTGACCTGCAAGGCAGGGAGGGCAGAAGATGACCTCAGAGGAGACCCAGAGGGTGGGAGGTCACTTCAGTGGAGACCCAGGGCGTGGGAGGTCACTGCAGTGGAGACCCAGGGAGTGGGAGGTCACTGCAGTGGAGACCCAGGGCGTGGGAGGTCACTTCAGTGGAGACCCAGGGCGTGGGAGGTCACTTCAGAGAAGAGCAAGAGACTCTGAACAGGCAGGTGGAGATCTGGGTGGAGGCCGGGCCCTCCTGAGGCCACCTTTCTGGATGAAGACTTGTCGTCGACCTCTAGTCCGGGGCCTGCTCCTGGAGCCATGCTCAGGCCTGGTCAGAGTGCATTCCTTCTCCTCAGAGTTGACGAGGGTGAGGAGCTGGTGGCCGTGTCCTCTGGTTGGTCCAAGGGCCTGGAAGAAGGACTTCAGCAGACCTACTAGTGCCAGGGCTGTTCTGGGTAGTGGGGAGAGGTGCGTCCAGTTTTGGAGGTCGCTGCGCTGCACTGCTGGCCGCAGAGGACTGCACAGCCCCCTGGATGGTGCCGCTGGGCACACCTGTTGGGCCAGGAGCCATGGGCAGCAGCAGTTGTGGGCTGTGGCTCCTGGCCACACCCTTGAAGGGAGCTTAGGTGCTTCTTGGCTTAGGGACGGGACAGGAGGTGCCATGGGCTCCTTTCTCAGGTGTGGGTGCCACTGGGCTCTGGAGCAGATTCCCCAGGTGCAACAAGTGGCCTGGCGGTGTGGCCTGCGCTCCCTTCCAGAGCTTGGTAGCTGCTGACCGTGTGGAGGCTGCTGCCCCAGGGGTCTCCCTGGGTCCACTTCTCGGGGGGAGCTTGTCCTTGCTGCTCCTGTTGCTCCTGGATTGTCATCAGGCGCACATTCAATAACCTCTCGGGGAGGATTCACAGGTACACACAATCTGTGAAGAAAGTGGGGAGGGCTCCGAGCCCCCCTAGCATTGAGTGCCCCTCAGTTACACGTGACAAGCACATCACACGATCCTAGGGCCACCACGCGTCCCAAACTACCCCCAGCGCTGTGCGGCTGGTCTGAACTTAAGAGCTATCGTCATCCTGGTGTGTGGTTCTGTCCAGCCTGCGGTTGGACATCAGGCAATGGTGGAGTTGGCCCCTGGGTGGACAGCGAGGTGGGCTGCAGATGTAGCGGGCTGAGCAGTGTCAGCGTGGTCCCACGCTGGTGCTCCTTGGTCTCTCAGGAGTAACTGGCCCTCCCTGGGGAGCCCAGATCAGAGGTCACAGAGAGCACTGGGCCCCCTGCGTGCATCCTTTCTGCATGGCCACAGCGCTGTGCTCCTTACCTGGCCGTGGCCCCTCCTGGCCTCCAAGCAGGCCCAGTAGGCTGAGCGAGCCAGGGGAGCTGGGCCAGGCACCGTCACACCCTCCTTTAAGTTCCCAAGCCCTGCAGCTGGCCCTGTGGGCCCTCTGAGCCGCGGGACTCAGGTTGACAGGAGCCGGTCTCTCCTGTCATCTCCCCCTCTTGTCCCCGGGCACAGCGCTGGCCTCTGACATTCCCTGGGTGGCCAGGCTCTGTGACGTCTTTATTAGCTCTGGGACCTGTGGGCACCCCACGAGTAGTCCAGGACGGCTCCCGGCTTGGCTCCTCTGGGTGGTAGGGAAACCAGGGTGTCGGGAGCTGCCCTGGGTGCACATGCCCGTAGGTCCTGAGGCACCGGGTTCTGGCCAGCTGATGTCTGGTGCAGCGGTGGCAGGGCCAGGGCCAGGTGGCAGTACCTGGACGTTGCCAAGGCGTGGCTCCAGGAGCAGGCGTCACCCAGTGGGGTGGAGCCACAGTCCCCTGTTCCTTTGTGATCCTACCCCTTTGCCCTTCTTGGGATCGAATGACCTGTGGAGCCTCCCCTGGTGTGTCCCCTATATAAGAATAAAGAATTCCGTGGCTGGCTCTTTCCATGGACCACTAAGGTCGCAGAGCCGTCCCCAGAGTATTGAAAAGTCACTTCTGTGCTGTTGCTGTCTTCACTGTTTCTTAAGGTATTGGAGTAGTCAGATTCTGTGATCCCGGCCTTAGGTCACCAGCTGGGACAGATGGGGACACTTGGGTGTCTTTTGTGGACCCCCTTCTGGAGTCAAACAGCCCCTGGGGCACGTTACCGCACTGGGCTCAGGATTTTCTGGGACTGGCCTGATGCTCGTGTTTCTTGGCTTCTCGGGACCCTGTGTGCCGACTCCACTGCTCTGCCAGAGCTTCTCTCCTGGTGTCCTGCCGCAGTCTGGCTGGGCACAAAGAACCGGGAGGTCACAAGCCACTTGTAGATTCAAGCAGGAACGGAATTTATCCCAGAACCCATGGGAACTCAACGGGAACTCTGCGAGAACTCGGAAGTAGTGGGCACCCGAGGCAGCAGGAGCCGCCCCTCCTGGCAAAATGCCAGGCACCATCTTGACCTGGCGGTGGCTCGCAACAGTGTCCCTTGCTCTTTAACTTTCTAGGCATGCTCTGCAGTGTTGATTTGAGTGGGGTTCCTTCTGCACCCGCCGTGGGGAGCAGCAGTGTTCCTGCTGCCTGGTCCCAGTTGGGCAAGATCAGAAAAGACTGCTTCGCTCTGACCCGCATCCCACAGTCTCCAATTAGTGTCAGTCTTTCACAGCAGCAGAGCTCTGAAGCAGGACCTGTTCACAGTCCTGTCCTGTTCCCTTTCCCTCTCCAGGAAGAAAACTTGCAGGGTTTAAAAATGGGCACATCTCGCAGGGTGCAGGGCACACACCTGTAATCCCAGTGACTTGGAAGGCCGAGGCAGGAGGATCGCAGGGTGGAGGCCAGCCTCAGCAATTTAATGAGGCTCTAAGCAACTCATCAAGACTCTGTCTCCAAATAAACTGTAAAATAGGGCTGGGGATGTGGCGCAGTGGTCCAGGGCCCCTGAGTACCGTTCCTGCCCCACCCCCAAATGGGCACACGTGGAGCAGGCCTGCAGGTCCTTCTGGTAATAACGCCCACAGTCTACAGCCTTAAACTCAGCTGCTCCTTCTGAGGTGTCTGTGACTCTGTCCCCACATAGGGAAAGGCTGTGTTCAGTTGCTGTCTACATGTGATTGCTGAGTCTGCACCTTCAGGGTGGTGCGGGCTGCTGGTGGGAGGGTGGGTCCCGGATGGAGTATAGCAATTGCCACTCTGTGTTCAGAGACTGCACCCTAGACACCTCCTTTGGGTTCAGCTTGAGTGGTATCGTAGCCTGATCTTATGTTGCCTGTGGACCCCACAATTCTCTGGTTCAGTCTCCAAACTCCATCTCTCGCTCCCCCGCCTTTTGAATTCGTGGTCAGGCACTTCTGTCCCAGAGGGTCCTGAGGGCGGAGCCCCCCCCCCCCCCCGGGACCGGTCCCGTCAAGCTGTTCTGTAGTGGGCAGGTGCCGCAGTCTGGCTGGGCACAATTCAGGAGCCACTTGTCAAAAGAAACTAACTTTATTTTTAGAACCACACAAGATAAACAAAACAGCTCCTCAGGAAAAAACCCTCAGAGCCCAACTGCCACCACCGGCTTCCCACAAGCCACACACCCCAACAACCTCTTCCTCCCACAATCCTCCTGCTCTTGAGGCCGATTGGCTGGGTCGCATGGGCGGAGCCAAAAAAGTCCCCCAATGAGCAGCTCCGTGGTCTGAAAGGGCAGGGAAACAGCCCAATGAGCATCACCGCAGAGGAGCCAATCAGCTAGATGTTGCTAGATGTTGCTGGGGCTGCTGTGAGCCAATCATCAGCTGGTAGTCTGAAAGGGCAGGGAAACAGCTCAATGAGCATCTCCACAGAGGAGCCAATCAGCTAGGTGTTGCTGGGGCCGCTGTGAGCCAATCATCAGCTGGCAGTCTGAAAGTTTGCTGGAGCCCCTTCGGCTGTGGCTCTCAACAGGCAGGCCCAGACCAGGCGCTGAGAATGTGGTCAGCATTGTCGCTGTGAGTGCTGGGTGGCTTGGTGGCTGGGGGTGGGAGACGGGGACTGGGGTCGTAGAGGCCCTGTTGGGTGCCGGACCAGGGGATAGGTGGAGGCCATACTGGGGAGTTAGTCAGGAGCCCAGCTGGTGCTGGGGCCCAGCGGGTGCTGGCCGGGGTGGGCCCTGGGAGCCCGATGGGTACTGGACCAGTGGCTGGGTGAGCTGAGAGCAGCGTGCTCTCAATACTCTCATTTATCCAGTGACCAGCTGTGGCCAGCCAGTCCCTCCTGCGTTCTTCTGTGAGATGTGGTCCCCCAGGCGAAGTGCTCCCCGCGCCTGACTTTCTGTAGGATTGGGGGTCAGACAGGCCCTGCGGACCCCGCTGCTGGGTCCGGATCTGGGCTTGAGTGTCCGCAGCTCCGCAGGCCCAGGACCTCATTGTTCAGCTCACTGTTAGGGGGACCACCGGGGACGACAAGGAGAGTTACTGGAAGTGAGGAGATGGCCGCCCGCTGAGCAGGGTCAGCACTGCGCACCTGTGGGCACTGGGTCAAGTCGGTCTGTTAGAGGACGGGGCCAGCCGATGGGGCCTGAGACTCAAAGGGGTGACACTCCCTCGTGAGGTCCTGCTGTTGGCGGGTGGAGGGTGGGCAGGGTGACGTCCTTCATTGTCCATGGCCTGCTTGTCCCTAGGTGTGAACAGGGTGGGTGGAGGAGCGGGAAGGGGCAGGGCATCTGTTCGTAACTGGACCCTCAGCTGAGCCTGAGGAAACGGGAACTCCCTGCAACCCAATAATCCTTGCTTCTTTGCATTAAATCATCGATGGGGGCGTTGTCACATTTTGGCTGCTTCCTGCTGAAGTGGGGCGACATGGGAAAGGAGGGGAGGGACGTCTGGAGAGGAGAAGCAGCATTATCTGAAGATCCAGGTGCCACATTTCCTCTGTGCATTTCCTCTGGGCTGAAATCCATGAATGTTCCCTGAAGACACAGGTCACGGATAGCCAGGTGAACACGCTACCACTTGAGCCACATCCCCAGCCCAGGGTCACATTATTAATTGGGCTCATGTGTCTTTAGCAGCAAGCCGAATGGCATATTCTGATTTTACAGGGACTGTTAGCTCACCTCAAAAACAAGAATCAATCACTCCCGGTCATACTTGGATCGCGGCTTTCAAGTTATTTTGCCCCAAAATTCAACCTGTGGTGCCTGCAGTGATGGCCAGCATGAACTGGGAAGTTCCTGCCATGTTGCGCGGCGACTCGCCATCTTGCACCATGTGGCTGTTTTTTTCCCACAATTAAAATCTGTCTGTGATGGGGCTGCAACTGTGGCTCAGTGGTAGAGTGCTCGCCTAGCTTGGGCGGGACCTGGGTTTGATCCTCAGCACCACATAAAAACAGAGGCATTGTGTTGTGTCCACCTACACCTAAAAAATGAATATTAAAAAAATAAAGCCCAGAGGGGGACCCAACATGGCCGCCGGCGAGGAGGCAGCACTTTCAATGCCTCCGCAGTAACAGCAGCAGAGAGGCCCATTAATACACCTACAAGCGACCTGCAGATGGACTTCTAGCAAAATTCCGCTGAAAGGAGACCTGCCGGGAATTAGTAAGTATATTGGAGGGATCAGGTTGTCCCAGACGAGTGAATCTCGGCAACGCGGATCCCGCCAGCCAACGCCGAACTCCCGCTGCCCACACATTGCAGCAAACTTACAAACGGCTATAGCCTGCTTGGGCCCCGGCAGGCCTGGCTCAGAGGCGGTTAGGCGCTGCAAACCCCACCTCCCCGCCCCCCACCCCCCCCGCTGGCTCGGCGCTGTGAAGGACGACCCCCACCCCCCCACCCCCACGCTTGTGTGAACAGCTCCTGCGGGGGCACAGTCCCGCCGGCCGCCACGGAACTTCTGCTGCTCACACATTGCAGCAAGCATACGAAAGGTCGCTGCCTGGCTGAGCCTTGCCTGCCCGGCCCTGTGAACCGCCTTTGGTGGTTCGGCGCTGCAAAAGACCACCCCACCCCCCTACCCCGCGCTCCTGTGAACAGCTCCCGCGGAGACACAGTCCCACCGGCCGCCATCGAACTACAGCTGCTCACACATTGCACCAAGCATAAGAAAGGCCGCTGCCTGGACGAGCTCTGCCTGCCCGGCCCTGTGAACTGCCTCTGGCGGCTCGGCGCTGTAAACAATCACCCCACCCCCCCCACCCCGCGCTCCTGTGAACAGCTCCCGCGGGGACACAGTCCCGCTGGCCGCCATCGAACTGCAGCTGATCACACATTGCAGCAAGCATACGAAAGGCCGCTGCCTGGCTGAGCCCTGCCTGCCCCGCCCTGTGAACCAAATGACGACCCCATCCCCCCACCCCGCGCTCGTGTGGACAGCTCCCGCTGGCCAGCGATGCGAAAGGCCCTGCCCACCCGGTTCCTCGAACAGCCCTGCCCGCACGGGGGAATCAGGAGTGGCGCAGGACCCGCGGCGCGGAAATCCCGGCTACTGCTACCACCAGTGCTGACAACTGAGGTCTCTTGCACCAGCTTCCAGGGACGTGGCTACCAGAGGGCAAGCAAATTCGGCTGGGGGTTCTCAGCCTCAAGCTCTACAAACTTAGGGTCCAAGGGAATGGCAGACAGGGAGAATGTGCCCAGGCGTTCATGAAAACAGGGCTCACAGGAGCAGCAGACTTGACGTGTAGCCAATATTGTGGTGAGCGTCACCGGTGCACTCAGGATTGGAGACCCGCCCAGTCTGGGAGGAAGAGCTGCTGCACAGTGACTGGCTCCCACCTACTGAAAGGAGAAGCTTGGCCCGGTGGGCACAGCTCCATCTACTGGAAGAATAGTGAATCGAACTCTAAGACTGCATTTATAAAATTTTTGTTGTTGTTGTTGTTTTTTTTGTTTTTTGTTTTGTTTTTTTTTTTGTTGTTTTCTTAAAAAAATTTTTTTAAAATTCATTTTATTTTATTTTATATTTTCAATACTAATTTTCATTTTAATTATTGCTATTATGATTTCTTTTTAATTCTTTTTAATTTTCTGTTTCTTTTCTCTCCTTCTTCTTTTCTTCTGTCTTTTCATTTCTTTTCAATTCTCGTATTCCCCCTTCCCTTGAATTCTACCTGCTCACTCTCATTCTCTTTGGTGACTTCTTCCCTTCCCCTATAATACCTTTCCTCCCAAGCATCAAATAAATTTGTAGGAGTAAACAGTAACCCAGCAGTCAAACAGAACAAGAAGCAATATGAGCAACATGAAAAAGCAAGGAAGAAAAGGTGTACAAACAATGCAGGACAGTCTAAATATTCAGGAGGATATAGATTCATCAGAAAAATGGTCATATTAAGAACTCAAGGAATACCTTAGACAGATGGAATGGAACCTTAAAGAGGATATGATACAGCAAATTCAAGCAGTGAAAGAACACATTGAGAATGAACTACAAAAACAGATAAAAGAAGAAGTTAAGCATCTTTATCAGGAGATAGAGATTATTAAAAAGAACCAAACAATAATCCTAGAAATGAAGGAAATCATAAACCAAATGGAAATGGATGGCACTAGAGCAGATTATGCTTAGTGAAGCTAGCCATTCCCTAAAAAACAAATACCAAATGTCTTCTTTGATATAATGAGAGCAACTAAGAATAGAGCAGGGAGGAAGAGCAGGAAGAAAAGATTAACATTAAACAGAGACATGAGGTGGGAGGGAAAGGGAGAGAAAAGGGGAATTGCATGGAAATGGAAGGAGACCCTCATTGTTATACTAAATTACACATAAGAGGTTGTGAATGGAATGGGAAAATAAACAAGGTGAGAAATGAATTACAGTAGAGGGGGTAGAGAGAGAAGATGGGAGGGGAGGGGAGGGGGGATAGTAGAGGATAGGAAAGGTAGCAGAATACAACAGGTACTATTATGGCATTATGTAAAAATGGGGATGTGTAACCGATGTGATTCTGCAATCTGTATCTGGGGTAAAAATGGGAGTTCATAAATCACTTGAAGCTAATGTATGCTAATGTATGAATATGATATGTCAAGAGATTTGTAAGGTTTTGAACAACCAATAAAAAAAATAAAATAAAGCCCGTGAGAATGGCGTTGGCTGGGGTTGGGGCTGAAGTCCCAGTTTTAAAGCTGTGGGGAGTGTGAAACCTTGCAGTTGCGTTGGGCCGACTTCTGCACAAAGGCGAACAGATTCCGAGATGGTCCCCTTTTTCCTCTGAACCTGGGGGATGTCCTGGAACCTTTATGTGTGTTTTCCAATGCCAGCTGCTTACCAAGAAAGGCACAGGCACCTGGGTCCACAATGGACCAGGCAGCTGCTTGGTACAGCACGCTCCAAAGTCGGAGAAGGACTCTTCTGAGCCTTGTCTTGTCTTAGTCAAAGTAGACTGGTCTGGGAGGAAATTTGTCGCCATGCCCTCTCAGCACATGAAGTTATCTGGTGATTGCAAGGAGCGGCGGAAAAGCTCCACCAATTCAAGGAGCCAAACAGCCCTTTACCTGTCCGAGATCTTAGTGGGACCACAGCGGCCGGTCCCAGAGGAGAAGGGGGTCAGGCAGGCGAGACAGAGAGCATGAGCAGGGTGTTGATGTCAATGGGTTCAACGCAGGGTGAGGGGGCACAGGGGGACTGGGCTGTCACTTCTTTATTTTAAATACTAATTTTTTAGTTTCAGGTGGACACAATCTCTTTATTTTCACGTGGTGCTGAGCATCGAACCCAGTGCCTCATGCATGCCAGGAGAGTGCGCTACCACTTGAGCCACATCCCCAGCCCCATGGGCTGTCACTTCTTTTTGGGCCAAGAGTCCTTCTCTGGGCAGGACAGGGTATGAGTCTCCTAGGGTTGGAGGTCACAGTGCGTGCCACTTCAGGGATTGGAGGTGATGGTTTGCACCACTTGGGTGGTAGTTCACGCCATTCAGTGCATCATGGAGCTGAACTCCTGGAAGGGTAGCACGTTGCTGCCATTTTTACCAACATTCCTCCCTTTTTGCGTTTTGATTTGGGGGCTCTGTACTCATTCTGGCTACTTCCTGCTGAGTAGGGGCATTGTTTAGAGGGAAGGAGGTCAGTTGGTTGGAGAAGGCGGGCCAGGAGGCCCCATTATCCATGCGCTAAAGGCATGGATTTCCTCCTGGGAGAGAGAAGGAATGAGTAACTTGGTACCCATGCCCTCAGATAGCCTGCCAGACCAGGAATGAGAGAATCTCCTCTTTAGTTTTTGGAACTGGAAGGCTTTCAATAAGGCCTTTTCTGTTGGTCGTGATAGGGTTTCACACTAAGTAAACAACCTCAGAGAGCGAGAAGCAGGAAAAGCACGCCCCGACCAAGACGAGCCAAGAGAGGTAAAGGTCGACTGGTGGCCTGCACCCAGCCCTCCCTCGCCAGAGGACAATCAGAAGCACCAAGGAGGGGCTGGGGATGTGGCTCAAGCGGTAGCACGCTCACCTGGCATGCGTGCAGCCCGGGTTCGATCCTCAGCACCACATACAGACAAAGATGTTGTGTCCGCCAAGTACTAAAAAATAAAATATTAAAAAAATTCTCTCTCTCTCTCCCTCTTTCTCACTCTCTCTCACTCTTCCTTAAAAAAAAAAAAAAAAGCACCAAGGAGACGAGTCGAAGCAGGATCTCATTTAATGAGGAAGTACACACAGCTTATATACTGCGCAGGAGCCAATCAGGATAAAGGTCAGAGGGTGGAGCGAGTTCACGTGTACACCCATCCCATAGTCTTTAAGGGGAGCACGAACTGTCCACGAGGACGGGAGAGTACCGGACCTATCCTGGAGGTGGTCCGCCTCTTCCGTCACTGGCCACAGCACCTCCTCCTGGCTGATCACCGGGAGCCATCCCAGCCACATGTGTGGCCTCAAGACCGGGAAGTGGGCAGCCATGCCCTTCAGAGCTACACCTCTGAATATTTTTATTTATCTATTTATGAATTTATTTTTATTATGAGACAGGGTCTCACTAAGTTGCTGAGGCTGGCCTTGTGATCCTCCTGCCTCAGCCTCCCAAGTTCCTGGGATGACAGGGGTTTGCTCTGGCCCCTGGCTTTCCTGTTTCTTTTAATGTGACTACTACACAGTGCTCAAGTATCTATGTGTCTCCTCTTGGTGTCCCACATTATCTCTCTCTTTTTTTGTGGTTGTTATTGTGGTTTTTCTTTTTGCAGGGGGTTGCTGTGGATTGAATTTAGGAGCACTCAACGACTGAACCCCATCCCCAGCCCTATTATGTATTTTTTTTTAGAAACAGGGTCTCACTGAGTTGCTTACTGCCTTGCTTTTGCTGAGGCTGACTTTGAACTGGTGATCCTCCTGCCTCAGCCTCCTGAGTCCCTGGGATGACAGGTGTGCACCACACCCAGTTTTTACTCATCAGGTAGCAGTCTTCTTGGATTAAGCAGGAGCCAACTCTCATGATGAAAGTAAGTATTACTTCCTGAAGTGATGTCATCCTGGGCTACTGACTGTCTCTGCATTTCCAAAAAGCCACATAGACCAAGAGACTAAAGACAGGGACCAGGCTAGGAGAGCAGCCACCCCCAGCCTGGTGCCTGGGCAATGGCACCCCATGAACCCATCCTCACTGCCAAGCTGGATTTGGAGCTTTTAGGGGTCACAGACGTGCACAGGCTCCAGCTCCTTCTCTTCACGGTGCTCCTGGTCATTACATGCTGACCCTCCTGGGCAACCTGCTCATTATCACCCTGACCTTGGCTGACCGCCACCTGCACACTCCTATGTACTACTTCCTGCACCATTTCTCCCTGCTGGAGGTGGGGTTCACGTCCACGGTCACCCTGCAGATGCTGGCCCACCTCCTGTCCGGTCACAGGACCATTGCCCGTGGTGGGTGCTTTATGCAAACGGGGCTCTACTTCATCCTGGGCACAGTGGAGTCCTTGCTGTTGGCTGTGATGTCTGGTGACCGCTACCTGGCCATCTGCTGCCCGCTGGACTATCCCACTCTCATGACGCCCCGGGTGTGCAGCTAGCTGGTGCTGGCCTGCTGGGTCACCAGCATCTTGGTCCTTGGGGCACTGTGTGCCTGGATGTTTGTTGAGAGCCACAGCCAAAGAGGCCCCAGCAAACTTCCAGCTGCCAGCTGATGATTGGCTCACAGCGGCTCCAGCAAACTTCTAGTTGCCAGCTGATTGGCTCCTCTGAGGTGATGTTCATTGGGTTGTTTCCCCGCCCTTTCAGACCAGGGAGGTGCTCATTGGGGGACTTTTATTGGCTCCGCCCATGTGACCCAGCCAATCAGCCTCAAGAGCAGGAGGAGTGGGGGGGGTGTTGAGAGGCTTGTGGGAAGCCAGTGGTGGCAGTTGGGCTCTGAGGGAATTCCTGAAGAGCTGTGTGGTGTGGTGTGTGTTCTAAAAATAAAGTTCGTTTCTGCTTGATAAGTGGCTCCTGAATTGTGCCCAGCCAGACTTCGGCAGATGTTCTTCCTGCACTTCTGCGGTCCCCGCATCCTCAACCACTTCTTTTATGACAGCACCCCCTTGCTGGAGCTGGTGTGTGATGACACCAGGATTCTGCAGCTGGTCAGCTTCCTGGTGGCCATGTGCACCCTGGTCAGCACTCTGCTGCTGACGGTTTTGTCACACTGCTGCATCATTCGCACTGTTCTGCACCTGCCCGTATCTGGGGGCCACAGCAAGGTCTTCTCTACCTGCTCCTCCCACACGCTGGTGGTGTCGCTCAGCTACGGGAGCTGCATAATCGTGTACCTGAAGCCCATGCAAACTGGGCACCTGACCCTCAACAAAGGAGTGGCTCTCTTCAACACCATAGTGTCACCCCTACTGAATCCCTTCATCTACTGCTTCAGGAATGATCTGGTCCAGAAAGCCAGCAGGGATGTGCTGCTCAGGGGGAGAGCCTTTCTTCTCAGATATTCAGAGGGAAAGCTTTCCAATGCTCCGTTGCTAAGCATGGCACAGTGGCGCATACCTGTGATCCCAGTGGCTGTGGAAGCTGAGGCCGGAGGATAACAAACTTGAGGCCAGTCTCAGTAACTTAGTGAGGCCATAAGCAATTTAGCAAGACATTATCTCAAAAAGAAGGAGGAAGAGGAGGAAGAGGAGGAGGAGGAAGAGGAGGAGGAGGAGAAGCAGCTCTATTTCTTTTGGTTTCATTTTATGTTTCAATGAACATGAAAACCATTTTACTAGAGTGAAGAAAAGAAAATATTAGTTCAAATATCTGCTGGGGGGCTGGGAATGTGACATAGAGCTCTCCTGGCATACAGGTTCAAGTCACTAAGCACAAAAAAACTAATAAATAAATAAAAATTATCAAAAATAAAGAAGGAAAAGAAACAAAAAAAAACCTGCTGGTGCATCTGCTGTAATCCCACTGGCTTGGGAGGATGAGGCTGGGGTATCACAAGTTCAAAGCTAGGATCAGCAAAAGTGAGGCACTAAGCAACTCAGTCAGGTCCTGTCTCAAAAATACAAAATAGGCCTGGGGATGGGGCTCAGAGGTTGAATGCACCGAGTTCAATCTTCAGTACCCCCCTAAAAAAAATCAGATGCTGGTAACTTTACAGTGGAGAAAATTTACAAACCCTTTCTTGTCCAGCTGATCAAGGTCAAGGTCAACAGTGACAGGTCATGTTGACATGTGCCCTTGCCATGGTGTGATGCAAATTTCCCTTTAACTCTTTGTCATCTTCTACCAGAAACCAGGAACCCCAGGACGATAATGAGAACAACTTTAGGCAGATTCCAGTAGAGGGAGATCCTATAGCCTAACTAACTGACCAGTGCTCCTCAAAGCTCTCAAGGTCATCAAAGATGAGGAACTCTAAGCACTGTCATGATGAAGAGGAGCCACAGGGGACATGCTACTTTAGTGGCAGTGGGTGGGTCCTGAAGCAGAATCAACACCAGTGGAACTCAGGAAATCTGAGTGACCCATGGACCAAATTTAGTAATGCTTCATGGATTGTAACAAGCATGCCATATTAGTATAAGATGTTAACATAAGGGGAACTGTTTTGGGGTGTTTCTGTCAATTTTTTGAAGTCTTAAAAACAGTTAAAGAAATAAAAATGTGTAGTAACAGGTTGTGATAGGGCACACCCATAATCCAAGCAAATCTGGAGGCTGAGGTAGGAGGATCATGAGTGTGAGTCCAACCTAGGCAAATCATTGAGGCTGTAAGCAACTTAATAGAATTCTGTTTCAAATTTAATAAATAAATAAATAAATAAATAAAAGGGCTTGTATGTGGCTCAGAAGTTAAGCACCCCTGGGTTTAATAAAAAAAAAAAGAAAAGAAGAGAAAATCTGTATACAGAAAAAGAGGCCAATTGTAGTTATTTGAGTATCCAGGAGAATGGAAGGTGGAATCTATAAGTTAATTATTGAATAAATGGTATTTAATCTGCCTCCTCTTTAGGACCTTTCACAGTTAGAAATAAATATATTCTGCAGGGAGTTGGTGTGGTCACATGCTTGTAATCCCAGTGATTTGGGAGGCTGAGGATGTTGAGTTAGAGTCCAGCCTCAGCAATTTAGCAAGGCCCTGAGCAACTCAGCGAGACCCCGTCTGTAAATAAAAAATAAAAAGATTTGACGATGTGGTGATTAAGCACCTCTCAGTTCAATTCCCCGGGGGGGGGGGGGGTGGAGAGAGAGAGAGAAAAGAAGAAGAAGAAGGAGGAGGAGGAGGAGGGGAGGGTGAGGGGGGGTGAGGAGGAGGAGGCGGGTGAGGAGGCGGAGGGGGGTGAGGAGGAGGAGGGGGTGAGGGGGAGGGAGGGAGGGGGAGGGGGAAGGGCGAAGGGTGATTATTATGGGGTCTGAGAGTTTATCTCAGTGGTAGAATGCTTTCCTGGCATGTGTAAGGCTCTGCAGCCAATAATAATAATGATAATAATAACAATGTCTTGATTAATCAGCTCATAATTTATATATATATAGTTTTTACTTGTCAGTTAAAATTAACTCATTAAATTTATAATAAAATACTGCTATTTTGCTCATCTTTCCTCCTCATCAACATCATCATCTCTAGTCCATCTCCTCGTCCTCCTCCTTCTCTTCCTCCTCCTCCTCCTCCTGCTCCTTCTTCTCCTGCTCATCTCTCTCCTCCTCCTACTCCTCCATCTCCTCTTCTTCTTCCTTCTTCCTCATCTCCTCTTCCTCCTTCTCCTTGTCCCTCTCCTCCTTTTCCTCCTTCATCTCCTCCTCCTCCTCCTCAATCTCCTCCCCCATCTCATCCTGCTTCTCCCTCTCTTGCTCCTCCTCCTCTTCCTCCTCCTTCCACTCCTTCTCCTCCACCTCCACCTCCTCCCTCTCCTCCTCTTCATCTCTCCTCCTCATCAACATCATCATCTCTTTTCTATCTCCTCCTCCTCCTTCCTCTAACTCCTCCTCCTCATCCTGCTCCTTCTTCTATTCCTCCTGCTCATCTCTCTCCTCCTCCTCCTCCATCTCCTCCTCTTCCTCCTTCTCCTCCTCTTCCTGCTCCTTCTCCCTCTTCTCCTTCTCCTCCTCCTCCATCTTCTTTTTCTCCTCCTCCTTCTCTTCCTTCATCTTTTCCTCCTTTTCCTCCATATCCTCCTCCTCCTCCTAATCTACCTCCATCTCCTCCTCCTGCATCTCCTATTTCTCCTCCCTCTTCTCCTTCTCATCTTCCTCCTTCTCCATCTCATTCTCCCTCCTCCATCTCCTCCTCCTCTTCCTCCTCCTCCTCCTACTCCTTCTATTCCTCCTGCTCATCTCTCTCCTCCTCCTCCTCCATCTCCTCCTCTCCCTCCTTCTCCTCCTCTTCCTGCTCCTTCTCCCTCTTCTCCTTCTCCTCCTCCTCCATCTTCTCCTTTTTCTCCTCCTCCTTCTCTTCCTTCATCTTTTCCTCCTTCTCCTCCATATCCTCCTCCTCCTCCTTCTCTACCTCCATCTCCTCCTCCTGCATCTCCTATTTCTCCTCCCTCTTCTCCTTCTCATCTTCCTCCTCCTCCTCCATCTCATTCTCCCTCCTCCATCTCCTCCTCCTCTTCCTCCTCCTCCTCCTCCTCCATCTCTTCCTCCATATCCTTCTCCCTCTCCTCCTGCTGTTCATCATCTTTTCTCCTCCTCCTTCCCCTCCTTCTTTTCCACCTCCTCCATCTCCTACTCTTCTGTCTCCTCCCCCTACTCCTCCTCCTCCTCATCCCTCCTCCTCCTTCTCCTTCTCCGTCTCTTCCTCATCATCCTCCTGCTCCTTCTCCTCCTGCTCATTTCTCTCCTCCTTTTCCTCCTCCTGCTCCTCCTCTTCCTCCATCTCCTCTTTCTTCTTTCTCCTCCTCTTTCTCCTTTGTCCTTTTCTTCCTCCTCCTCCATCTCCTCATTCTCCTCTTCCTGTTCCTTCTACTCCTCCTCCAGCTCATCTCTCTTCTCTTCCTCCTCCTTCTCCTCCTCCAACTCCTCCTCCTTCTCTTCCTCCTCATCATTATCTCTCCTCCTCATCCTTCTCCTTCTCCTCCTCCTCCTCCTCCCTCTCCTCATTTTCCTCCTTTACATATCTCCTCCTCCTTCTCCTCATGAACATCATCATGTCGTCTCCATCTCCTCCTCCTCCTTCATCTCCTCCTATGCCTTATCCTAATGTCTCCTCCTCCTCCTCCTGATCATCATCATCACCTCTCCTCCATCTCCTCCTCTCATCCTTTTCCTTCTCCTCTGCTGCCTCCATCTCCTTTTCCTCCTCCTACCCCTGCTTCTGCTCCCCCCACCTCTTCCTCTTCCTCATTTTCTTCCTCTTCCTCCTCCTCCTCTTCCTCCTCCTCCTCTTACTCCTCCTGCCCCTCCTCCTCCTCCTCCATCTTCTCCTCCATCTCCTCTTTCTCCTCCCTCTTCTCATCCTCTTCCTCATCATCATCTCTCCTCCATCTCCTCCTCCTCCTCTGCCTCCTATATCTCCTCCTCCTACTACTTCTCCTCCATCTCCTCCTCCTCCTCCATCTCCTCCTCCTCCTCCTCAATCTCCTACTCATTCTATTCCTAACCTCCTCCTCCTCCTTCCTTTTCTCCTCCTCCATCTCCTCTTCCTTCTCCTCATCCTCCATCTCATTTTTCTCCTTCTCCATCTCCTTCTCCTCCTGCTTCTCCTCCTACTCCTGCTTCTTCTCCTCCTCCTCCTTCTCCTCCTCTTCCTCCTCCATCTTCTTTTTCTGTTCTCTCTCCTCCTCCTCCTACCTCTCCCTTTTTTCCTCTTTTATCTCCTCTTCCAACTCTTCCTCATCCTCCATCTTCTCCTCCATCTCCTCCTCCTCCCCCTCTTCCTCTTCATCAACATCATCTCTCCTCCTCCATTTCCTCCTTTTCCTTTCTCTACTTTTCCTCCTCCATCTCCTCCTCTTCTCCTCCCTATCCTCCTCCTCCTTCCTCTCCTCTTCCTCCTCCTCCCTCCTTCTCCTCCTCCTCCTCCCACTCTTTCTCCTTGTCCTCCTTTTCTTTTTTCCCTCCATCTCCTCCTCCTTCTTCTCTTCCTCCTCCTCATGTCTTCTACTCCTTCTCATCATCATCTCTCCTCCTCTTCCTTCTCCTCCTCCTCTTCCTCCTCCCTCTCCTCCTCCCCCTTATCTCTCCTCATCATCATCAACATCATCATCTCGGGCTGGGGATGTGGCTCAAGCAGTAGCACGCTCACCTGGCATGCGTGCGGCCCGGGTTCAATCCTCAGCACCACATACAAACAAAGATGTTGTGTCCGCCAAAAACTAAAAAATAAATATTAAAACTTCTCTCTCTCTCTCCCTCCCTATCTCACTCTCTCTTTAAAAAAAAAAGAAACATCATCATCTCTTTTCCATCTCCTCCTCCACCTCCTCCATCTCCTCCTCCTCCTCCTGCTCCTTTATCTCCTTCTCCTGCTCATCTCTCTCATCCTCCTCCTCCATCTCCTCCTCTTCCTCCTCCTCCTCCTCCTCCTTGCCTCTTCCTTCTCCTCTTTATCCTTCATCTTCTCCTTCTCCTCCTCCATCTTTTCCTCCTTCCTCTTCTCTTCCTCCTCCATCCCATCCTCCTCCTTCTCCATCTCATCCTTCTACTCCATCTCCTCGTCCTACTTATGCTCCTTCTCCTCCTACTTCTCATCTCCTCCTCCTCAACTCTTTTTTCTTCTCCTCCTCCTCCTCTCATCTCTCCCACTGTTCCTCATCTCTCCTCCTCCTCCTCCTTATCATCATCATCATCATCATTATCATCTCTCCTCCTCCATCTCTTCCTCTTCCACCTCCTCTTCCATCTTCTCTGTCTCCTCCCTCTACTCCTCCTCTTTTTCTTCCTCGTTCTACTTCTCCATCTCTTCTTTCTCCACCTCCTGCTTATCTCTCTCCTCCTCCCTCTTTTTCTCCATCTTCTCTACTTCTCCTTTTTCTCCATCTCCTCCTGTTGCTTCCCCTCCTCCTCCTTCTCCTCCTTATCCTCCTCCTTCATCTCCTCTCCTCCTCTTTCAACTCCTCCTCCATCTCCTCCTCTTCCATCTCCTCCACCTCCTCCATCTCTTCATCGTCCTCCTCCATCTCCTCCTCCTACTCCCTCTCCTCCTCCTCCTCGTCTTCCTCATCACTCCTTTTCCTCATCTCTTCTCCTCCTCCTCCTCATCAGCATCATGTCTCCTCTTCCTCCTCAATTCTCCTCCTCCCCTTCATCATCATCTTCATCATCTGTACTCCTCCTCTTCTCCTACTCCACCTCCTTCTCAATATCTTCCTCCTCTTTCATCTCCTACTCTTCTCCTTCTCCTCCTCCTCCTCCCCCTCCACCTCTATCTCCTCGTCCTCCTCCTTGATCTCCTCCTTCTCTTCTTTCCTCCTCCTCTTCCTCCTCCTCCTGCTCCTCCTAATCTTTGCTCCTGCTCCTCACATCTCCATCTCCTCATCATATCGTCTTTCATCATCCTTGTCATTATCTCCATCTCCTCCTCATCATCTTCATCCTCCTCCATCTCCTCATCCTTCTCCTCCCACTCCTCCTCATCATCTTCATCCTCCTCCATCTCCTCATCCTCCTCCCACTCCTCCTCCTGATCATCATCCCTCCTCTTCCTCCTCCTCCTCATCATCTCCCCTCCTCTTCCTCTTCCATCTCTTCCTCCTCTTCCATCTCCTCCTCCTTCTCCTTTCTCTCCTTTTCCTCCTCCTCATCTCTCCTCCTCTTCATCATCTCTCCTTCTCCTCCTCCTCCACCTCCTCTCCCTCTTTCTTCTCATCCTGCATTTCTGCCTCCTCCATCTACTTCTCCTCCCTCTCCTCCTCCTCCTCAACATCATCTCCTTCTCCTCTTCCTGGTCTCTGTCCTTCTGCTCCTCCTCCTCCCCATCCTTCCCTTTATTTGTCCTCCTCATACTCATCATCTTCATCATCATCTTTCCTTCTCCTCCTCCATCTCCTCCTTCCCCTCCATCTCCTAATCCTCCTCCCCTTCATCTCCTAATCCTCCTCCTCCTCTTCTTCATGCTCCTCTTTCTTCTCCTCCTGCATGTCCTCCTCCTCTTTCTTCTCCTTCTCAGGCTCATATGTCTCCTCTTCCTCCTTCTCCTTCATCTCCTGTCCTTCTCTCCTATCTCCTCCTCCTCTTCCATATTTTTCTTCTCCTCAATCTCCTTCTTATCCTCCTCTTCCCTCTCCTCCATCTCCTCCTTTTTTCCTCCCTCTCAACCTCCTCCTCATCATCATCATTTCTCCTCCTCCACCTCCTCCTGCTATTCCTCCTACTTCTCCTCTCCCTCCTTCTCCTCCTCTTCCTGCATTTCCTCCTCTTCCATCTCCTTTTTTTACTTCTCCCTCTCCTCCTTCTCCTCCTTCTCATGCCTCCTCCCCTTCCTCCTCATCAACATCATCTCTCCTCCTCCATCTCTTCCTCCTCCATCTTCTCCTTTCCCTTCCTCTCCTTTTCCTCCACCTCATCTCTCCTCCTCCTCCTCCTCTTCCTCTCCCTCCTCCATCTTTTCTTCCTCGTCCTCTGTCTCCTCCACTTCTCCCTATCCTCCTCCTTCTCCTTCCTATTTTCCTTCTCCTCTCCTCTTTCTCCTTCTCCTTTTTCCTCCTCCTCCTCCTTTTTCTCCAGCTCCTTCTCCTCATCCTCCTTGTAGTTCTCCATCTCCTCCTTCTCCTCCTCCGTCTACTCCTTCTTATCTTCCCTCTTCCTTCTCCTCATCTCTCCTCCTAGTCCTTCTCATCACCATTATCTCTCTTTCTCCTCCTCCTCCTCCTCCCTCCTCCTCCTGCTTCTCCTCCATCTCCTCCTTCCTCCTCCTCCTCATCTCTCCTCCTTTTCCTCCTCAACATCATTGTCTCTTTTCCATCTCCTCCTCCACCTCCTCCTCCTTCTTCCTCTATCTCCTCCTCCTCCTCCTGCTACTTTATCTCCTCCTCCTGTTCATCTCTCTCCTCCTCCTCTCTGCCTCCTCCTGCTCCTCCATCTCCTCCTCTTCCTCCTCCATCTTTTCCTCCTCCTCCTTCCTCTTCTCCTCTTCCTCCTTCATCTCTTCCTTCTTCATCTCATGCTCCTACTCCATCTCCTTTTCCTACTCATGCTTCTCCTCCTCCTCATGTCTCTCCTTCTCCATCTCCTCTTCCTCTTCCATCTCCTCTTCCTCTTCCATCTCCTCTTCCAACTTTTCTATCTCCTCTTCCTTCTTTTCCCTCTCCTCCTCCTTTTCTTCCCCCTCCTCATCCTTCTCGATCTCGTCCTCTTCTATCTCCTCCTTTTCCTCCATGTCTTCCTTCTTCTCCCTCTTCTCTTCCTCTTATTTCTCCTCCTCCTCCTCATCATCTTCTCTCCTCCTCCTCCTCCTTTTCTTCCTCCTCCTTTCCCACATTCTCCTCCTCCTCCGTCTCCTCCTCCTCATAATCACATCATCTATCATTATAATTATCATCTCTCCTCCATATCCTCTTCATCTTCATCCTCCTCCTCCAACTTCTCATCCTCCTCCTCCTGCTCCTTCTCCTCCTCCACTTCCATCTCCTCTTTATCCATCTCTTCCTCCTCCTCTGTATCCTCCTCCTCTTCCTTCTCCTCCTCCTTCTCCTCACTCTCCTCTTCCTATGAATTGGTTTCCACACTCGGGTCTCTGCATTGAGTTACCGGGTTGCACTGGAAGGTATCCAAGTAGTGGTCGTGTATCAGGGACTCCTTCCAAGGCCTAGGAATGCCTGAAACCCCAGAGAGCACCCAACCATTCATATATAAGTAATCAATAAATATTCATACATATACTACAATATATAGCTATTTCCCTATGCGTACATACCTATGAAAATATTAATTTATAAATTAGGGAAAGTCAGAATTTAGCAGCACCTAATAATAAAATAATAATTATGGCAAAGTTCTGTAACACAGGGTGGGTGGGTGGGCTGTCCCGTCCCTCCCTCTCAAAATATCTTCCTGTACTATACTGACCGTGGATGTTGTTTTACTCAGACAAAATTGCCACTGTGACCAAAGGTCCCAAGAAGAACATTTAGAGGAGGAAGAGTTTATTTTGGTCTCATGGTTTCCAAGGTTCAGTCCACGGTTGGCTGACTCCATGGCTCTGGCCCAAGGGGAGCAGAAGAAAATGGCGGAAGGGCCTGGAGGAGGAGAGCAGTCCAGGACAGGGCACCAGGAAGCAGAGAGAGCTCTGCTCACCAGGGACAGGATAGAGACCCCAAAGGCACAGCCCAGGGATTCCCCCCTCCAGCCACAAGCCACCTGCTACAGTCACCACCCAGTGAGTTCATCCAAGCGGATTAATCCACTTCTAGGTCACACCTCTCGTAATCTAATCATTTTACCTGTGAACTTTCTTGCATGGTTTCACCCATGAGTTTTTGGGGGACCCCTCACGGTGAAATCCCAGCAGGTGAACCCAGGTCACGGACACAGCACATTCAAGGTCCAATGTGGACACCATCATCTCCTGCCCATAATTCAAGTGGTTTTCTTCTTTCACAAACAAGAACAGGCCCTTTCTCCTCTTTGTGTCCCTGCTGCACGTCCACACTCCTCTGGTGACCTCAAAAGCCTTCCTCAGGAGAAGCCACCATGGTTTATACAGAGACAATGTGATGATGATGAGGAGGAGGAGAGATAAGGAGGAGGAGATGGAGGAGGAGGAGGAGGACGAAAATGGATTGAGGAGGAGGAAAAGATGGAAGAGGAGGAGATAGGAGAGGAGATGAAGGAGAAGGAGGAAGAGGAGATATATGAGCCTGAGGAGGAGAGAAAAGAGAAAGGAAAGTAGGAGGAAGAGGAGAAGGACATGCAGGAGGAGGAGGAGGATTAGGAGATGGAGGTGAAGGAGGAGATGGAAGAGAAGGAGAGATGATGATGATGATTATGAGGAGGAGGACATAGGAAGGGAAGGAGGGGAGGAGAAATAGGAGAAGATAGAGGAGAAAGAGAAGAATAGGGAGCAGAAGGAGACTAGGAAGAAGAGGAGGATTAGGAGATGGAGGAGACTAAGGAGATGGAGGAGGAGGAGGAGAGGATGTTGAGGAGGAGGAGGAGAGGGAGGAGAAGGAAATGGAGGAGGCATTAATGCAGGAAGAGAAGAAGAAAGGGAGAGGAGGTGGAGGAGTAAGAGAAGGAGAGATGATGAGGAGGAAGAGATGAAGGAGGAGGAGGGGAGATGATGTTGAGGAGGAAGAGGAGGAGGAGAAGGAAGAGGAAATGCAGGAAGAGGAGAAAGAGGGATAGGAGGAGTAGGAGAAGGTGGTGAATGAGGAGAGATGATGGTGATGAGGAGGAGGAAGAAAGATGAGGAGGAAAAGAAGAGGGAGGAGGAGGAGAAAGAAATGGAGGAAGAGGAGGAGATGGAGGAGGAGGAAGAGATGGGAGAGGAGGAGGAAGAGATGGGAGAGGAGGAGGAAGAGATGGGAGAGGAGGAGGAAGAGATGGGAGAGGAGGAGAGGAGATGACAGAGAAGGAGGAAGAGGAGAGAAATGAGCCGGAGGAGGAGAGGAAAGAGCAGGAGTAAGAGGTGGAGGAGATGGAGAAGGTAAAAGGAAGAGGAGGAGATGGAGGAGAGATGATGATGTTGATGATGATGATGAGGAGGAGGATGAAGAGGAGATGGAAGAGGTGGAGGAGGGGAGGAGATGGAGGAGTAAGAAGATGGAAGAAGAGAAGATGGAGGAGGAGGAGAGATGATGAAGAGGAGGAGGAATAGGAGGAGAGATGAGGAGGAGAGGGCGGAGCAGCAGGAGGGTGAGAAGGAGGGGGGAGGAGGAGGAAGATTAGGAGTAAAAAGGCAGAGAAGGAGGAGAAGCTAGACGGGAAGAGGAGGGGAGAATGAGGAGGAAGAGGAGAAAGGTCAAGGAGGGGGAGGAGAAAGAAGGGGTGGAGGAGAGGAGCAGGAGGAGATGGAGAGTGAGAGATGAAGGTGAGAAAGGAAAAGAAGAGAGGAGAAGTAGAAGGAGGAGATGGAAGAGGAGGAGGAGGAAAAGGAGGTAAAATAAGGAGGATTAAAAAGGAAAAGATGGAGGAGTAGGGGGAGGAGAAGGAGGAGGGCAAGGAATGATGGAGGAGAGATGATAATGATGATGCGTAGGAGGAGAGATGAGGTGGAGTAGGAAGAGGAGGGAGAAGAAGCAGGAGGAAGAGGAGGCGATAGAGAAGGTGCAAGAGGAGGAGGAGGCAGAGACAGGAGAGATGATGATGAGGACGAGGAGAAAGGAGAGTTGAGGAGGAACGGGAGGAGAAAAAGGAGAAGATAGAGGAGGAGAAGGAGGGCGAGGAGAAGGAGGAGGAAAAGGAGACTCTAGTATGGCAATATATAAATCAATGGATGTGTAACTGATGTGATTCTGCAATCTGTATATGGGGTAAAAATGGGAGTTCATATCCCACTTGAATCAAACTGTGAAATATGATATATCAAGAAATATGTAATGTTTTGAACAACCAACAATAAAAAAAATTTAAAAAAAAGAAAATGAGAGAGACGAGGAAGTGGAGGAGATGGAGTGGTTTGTAGGTCGAGATCAAGAATGGGTGTCCCTTGTTTGTTCATTTATTCCCAGTAATAGTCTAATTTTGCACCAAACCCATCATTTCGTTAGCAATCAGTTTTGTGAGGAGCTGTCATTCAGCGTCACCCTTAGCGGTTACAGGAAGCAGAGAGACAACCTTAGCTTTCAGCATCGTGGAGGAAAAGGGCTCTGCTTTCGGGGCTTGGGGACATGCTCCAGAGAAGCAAGAAATTGCAGACTCTTCCATCTGCGAGGGTTTTCTGGAGATGTGGAAGCCCTCGCAGGTCAGGTAACACATCCTCACAGGAATATCCTGACATCTAGGAGGAGATAAAAGAGGAGGAAGAGGAGATGGAAGATGAGGAGAGGAGATGAAGGAGGAGGAAGAGGAGAGAGATGAGCAGAAGAAGGACAAGGAGATGGAGGAGAAGGAGGAGGAAATGGAGGAGAAGGAGGAGGAGATTTATTTATTTTATTTTTTATTTTAAAAAAATTTTTTTTGTAGTTGTAGATGGACAGAATGTCTTTATTTTATTTATTTTTATGTGGTGCTGAGGATCGAACCCAGTGCTTCATGCATGCTAGGCAAGCATTCTACTATGGAGCTACAGCCCCAGGAGGAGGAGATTTAGGAA
>NC_135324.1:2306966-2491966 GCF_048772815.1 Callospermophilus lateralis
TCCTTTCTATGTTTGGTAGTTGTAGGGTCCCCCAATTTACAGGAAGTTGATCAGCAGTATAGATGACATTCTGGGACTTATAAGTGGCATCAGAATTAGGTGAAAGACGGCAAGTTTGAGACATGAACTAGTGACATTTGTGCCAACCAGTGCAAAAAATATGTTCTTTTTTGCCGCAGTCTGGCTGGGCACAAATCACGAGCCACTCACAGCTTTGTAGATTCAAACAACAATTGTTTATTCCCGATCTCACACCTGCCGTCTACAAACACATTCTGGGGAAATCCACGTTCTCTGCCCAAATCCACACCTCCACTGGGCTTCTGTCTCCCAAATATACTGTCTGACCCCTAGAACTCAAGAGGAACTCAGGCAGCAGGATACACCCTATTCCCGGCAGGAATAATCTTCCTAAACTGTGAACGCCCTAAACTCGGATTATCCTAAACCGGGAACACCCTAAACACGGATCCGCTCTGGTCCTTGAGCAAGGTCACTCTCCAGGAGTCCTTCCACTAAACAGCATGGGGGTACGCTGGCAAGGAAATTGTCATACCTACTTGGCGAATGGCTCCCAGCATCTCCCCCCTTCTGATTAATTAAACAACAAGTAATGTGGCTTAAGGACCGTGCCTGGTAGGTTGTCCAATTCAACATATGGTTCTTACCCGTCATCGGAAAACTGACCTTTAGGCGTCAGCCTCCTGTCTTGGGTATGATCCAATTGCAGTGGTATCAACCTATCACTGACTACCGGTCCAGCATATAGCCATTGGCCCCCAAATTTCAGACCATCACTAGTAGAAGGGAGGAGGATACAGAAATGCCACGACACCAAGCCAATTGACAGCTCCTTTGGAAAAATTGCATCACTGGTGACACCATCAGCAAAGATATGCCAGCATTACCACAATTCGCTGCACCAAACGATAGTTACATAGTCCAGGCAAGTTCTGCAAGCAGTTCAAAGCGGAGGAATCTATCAATATGTTTGTCTCCTCCCAAAGTCCGTTTCCTTCATTGATGCATCAGTTTATATAGTTTACTGTGATAGCTAATATAGAAGCTGTAGTTTGGTTTTATCTTTATCTTCACTGGCACTGGGATGAAGATAGAAATTCTGGCAATGATGCTAAAGAGACATTATCCTGAAAAGAATTATAAAATATAATGAAAAGGAAAGGTGAAAGTAAACAAACAGATCTGTTAACCTCCTTTAAAAACAATCCTTAACAGCTGTTTACCTAATTTAAATTAAGCCATTTAAATCATGTGAATAAAAAATAAATAATTCGGATCCTTTTTCATGAGCACTCCTCATATATGATATATGGACATATGCACACACAGACATACAACACAAAACACAAGAGTACAACATATAAGACAATAATAAAGGCCTTGTATCTTTACCTAGGTGAAATCTCCATTGCAATGTTTAAAAACTCCAGTCAAAAAATAAAACTGATCAGAAAAACATTAACCTAGGTTTGTATGAGCTCAATAAATAAAATAGAACCTTATGATGTGGGAAAAATGCAATAATAAAATAGATATTGAAAAAAGCATCCTGGTTAATCACTATCATAGATGTAAGAATGGCCAAGCTGGAGTTCTGGATATCAGCTGTTATGGATTTGACTCAAATTATCTTCTTTTTGATCTGTAGAAATTGCTTTAGTTAGTCTTTCTGGAATCCAAGTTGGCTGCTGTTCTCCCTGTGGAAAAACACAAACAGAACCCCAACTCCAGACAATCACTGGGTCAGGACCTTTCCATTGTCCTGTTAGAATATCTTTCCAAAGTACCTTAGGCTTATGTACATTTTTTGGATACATATGTCTTTCTGCAGCACTAAGTCCTGATGAATCCAAATTTAAAAAGTTTAAAGTAAAAAGCGTTATTTTAAGTTTATCTTTGGGGGATATATATACCTTTCCAATTCCCTCTTTTTGCTTTAATAAGTACGTTTTAATAGTTTGATGAACTCTTTCAACTATGCCTTGTCCCTGAGGATTGTATGGGATTCCTATTAGATGAGTAATACCAAATGATGGGCAAAATTGTTTAAAAGAGGTAGAAGTATAACCAGGACCATTATCGGTTTTTAACTGTTTAGGAACGCCCACAGTGGCAAAATTTTGTTAGCAATGAGCTATAACATCTTTAGTTTTTTCTCCGGCATGAAGGGAGCCCATCAAAAATCCGGAAGAAGTATCAACTGTAACATGTAAATATTTTAATTTTCCAAATTCTGGCAAGTGTGTGACATCCATCTGCCAAATATGGTTAGGTATCAGTCCTCTAGGATTGACTCCAAGATTAACTTGTGGTAAAAAGGTCACACAATTTTGACATTGTTTTATTATTTGTCTAGCTTGTTCCTTAGTTATTTTAAAATGCTTTTGTAAAGTATTAGCATTGACATGGAACTTTTTATGAAAATTTATAGCTTCTTCTAGTGTAGAGAAAATATGTATGTCATTGCCCAAACTAAGGGCTCCAGACAATCCTGTATGTGCTCTGATAGGTCCTATAAAGAATGGATCTTTTCTGTCCCAGATTAGACTTTGTATAGTGGAAAACAAAGAGAAAACAGTAGAGGAAGGGGAAATCCTACCAGCATCTTCAAGGGATACTATAGCATTAACTATATACTGACTATTGGAAAATAAATTAAATACAGAATCTTTAAACATCACAAAAGCTTATAATACTGCATTAAGCTCTACCTTTTGAGCTGATTGTTTGGGTACTAAAAATGTAAAAGTTTGATCAGGGGTAACTACTGCTGCTGTACCATTATTTGACCCATCAGTGAATATATTTGGAGCATTCATGATAGGGGTTTTTTTTGGTCATTTTTGGAAAAACTACAAGATGATTAGACCAAAAAGACAACAAAGGATTAGATGGTAAGTGATTATCAAATGTAACATTAGATTTGCACATGATTATTGCCCAAGTATTTAACTCATTAGCTAACTCATCAATTTGATCCATAGTATATGGAGTAATAATTTTATTGGGAGAAATTCCAAACACTCCCTTCGCTGCTTTTATTCCTTTGAGTATTAATTGTCCTACAGCCTCAGGATACCGAGTAAGAATAGTGCTAGGAGAATAAGATAAATGTATCCACAATAATGGACCTTGCCAAAATACTCCTGTAGGAATATTTTTTGTTGGTAGTACAATAAATAATAAAGGCAAACTTATCAATTCTATTCAAATGTATATTTTCCATGTATGTCTCAATAATTTTTAATGCCTTTCTTGCTTTAGGAGTTAACATGCGAGGTGAGTTTGGATCTGATGGCCCTTTTAGAATATCAAATAAAGGTCCCAACTCTCCTGTTGGTATACCTAGATAAGGCCTTATGCAATTTATGTCTCCCAATAACTTTTGAAAGTCGTTAAGTGATTTGAGTTGATCTACTCGTATTTGAATTTTTGGTGGGCGGACCATGGTTGAGGATAATAGAACTCCTAAATAATTAATTGGGAAATTTAATTGTACTTTATCTATTGCTATCTCTAGATTATAATTTTTTACTAAGTTTGTAAGTGTGGCATAACATTCCAGCAATATGTTTTTATCTTTATGTGCCAATAATACATCATCCATATAGTGAAATATTTGTAGTTCAGGATTTTGATTTCTAAGTGGCTGGATTGCTTTGTTAACATATTTGACACATAGTTGGACTGTTAGCCATCCCTTGAGGGAGTACTTTCCATTCATATCTCTGATCAGGACCTTCATGATTTAATGCAGGGATAGTAAATGCAAAACGTGGACTATCCTAGGGATGAATTGGAATTGAAAAAAACAATCTTTACTATCTATAGCTAAAACATGCCAGGTTTTTGGCAAAGCAGACAATTGAGGAATCCCTGATTGAGCAGGTCCCATAATAACCATCTCATTATTAATGGCTCTTAAATCTTGCAATAATCTCCATTTACCAGATTTCTTTTTGATGACAAAAATGGGAGTATTATGGGGAGATATGGAAGGTTGTATATGTCCTTCCGCTAATTGTTGTTTGACCAGATCATGGGCTACTTGTATCTTTTCTTTAGTCAGGGGCCACTAAGGAACCCATACTGGTCTTTCTGATTTCCAAGTAATTTTGATTGTCTCAGTGGCCCTTTCTGAAAATCCAACCCATGTCTGTCTGTTCCTTGATCTATTTGAATTGTTGCTGCTATTCCTTGTCCTTGCTTTCCTAATCTTTTTTCTTTCCTAAAACCTTGTCTAGCCCTAGTAGTGGGCGCATTAGGATTGATGTTATTTTTTAACGTCAAACCTAATTGATCTAGGACATCTCGTCCCCATAAATTTATAGGAAGATGATCCAATACATATGGCTGTATAGTTCCTTCACATCCTTCAGGATCCTTCCAATCTAATATCATTGCACTTCTATGGGGATTAGTCGCCACTCCTAGGCCTCGAAGCGTTTGAGTGGCTTGTTGTAATGGCCAATGTTTTGGCCATTCTTGACTAGATATGATGCTAAGGTCAGCACCTGTGTCCAGTAGCCCATTAAAATCGTGTCCTTGAATATTTAGTTTTAGCATTGGGCGAGAATCTAAATTTAAGGACAGCCTAGCCAATCTACACCTGTGGAGCCTAGTCCCCTGGAACCTCTTTCTACAGTACAACTAGGAAATTTATTATGTAGGCTGGGTACTATTAACAAGTGTGCTATTCTATCTCCAGGTGAAATTACTGATATACCTTTTGGAGAACTAGCTATAATTTTTATTTCACCTACATAATCGGGATCAATTACCCCAGGACTTATAAGTCCTCTTAATGTAGATGAACTACGTTCCAATAATAAGCCTACTGTTCCTTGGGGAAGAGGTCCTTTTATTCCTGTGGGAATGATTTGAACTCCCATCTCTGGAGTTAGTACTGCTCTGGCAGAGGCGCAGATGTCCAACCCTGTGCTCCCTCGGGTTTGTCTGATGAGGGATTTAATGGACTATGTGTCCTGGGCACTACCCTGATGGTGTTGTTGGGTTCCTCCACTGCCCCGTATATTTGTGGTTGTGGGCCCCGGAGCATTGGGCCTCGCTGTTCGTTTTTTGGCAATGGAGCCTGATGCCTTTATCCATGATATCATGGGTAAATACCTGGTCCTTGTCCGTTTTTTAATAAGGGAGTACCCTCTATCATGGTTTGAGAATGGCATTCATTAGCCCAATGTCTCCCTCTACGGCATCGTGGGCAAATACCTGGTATTCTATTTCTTTGATACCTAGTTTTGTTAAACCCTCCTCCTATGGGGCAAGTCCTTTTAAAATGTCCTGTTTGTTCACAATCATAGCATGTTTTTGGCCTGGCATCTAAAGCCTGTTGTACTGCAGCTGCCAAGACTTGCCCTTGTTCATTAATATCTCTACATAATTTAATATATGTGTTTAAATCTTCATGTCTCCAAGGTCTAATAACCTCTCTGCAGCAACGATTTGCTTGGTCATAAGCCAGTTGTTTTATTAATGGCATTGCTTGTTCTGTATCCCCAAATATTTTGGCAGCCGTTTGAATTAGCCTATCTACAAAGTCAGCGTAAGGTTCATTAGCTCTCTGTATTACCTTAGATAGCTGACCTTGTAAATCTCCATGTCCTTGTGAAGTCTTCCATGCCCTAACTGCATCTGCAGCAATTTGTGCATATATAGCAGGATCATATTCAATTTGTTGCCCTTGACCCTCATAAGGTCCTTTTCCTAATAACATATCTAGATTTCTTTGAGGGTAACCGGCTGCTGCATTTCGCCTAGCTGTCTCTGTGCAAAATTCCTCATTGGCAACCTTCCATAACAAATATTGTCCTCCATTTAGCACAGATTTACACATGCTAGCCCAATCTGCTGGCATCATGTCCAAGGTAGTAATGGATTCGACCATGCTTACCGTGAAGGGAGCTTGGGGACCATAGGTTGTTACAGCCTCCTTTAACTGCTTCACTGTTTTAAAATCTAAAGCACGGTGAATTCGCTGCCCTCCTACCTGTTGAAGTACAGGGCATGCTAATCTTTGAGGTCCTGTCTCAGGATCCCAATTATCAACTACGGGGTTTGAGGGCCACTCAGCTGTCTCTATCGGTGGGGCTGTTGGTTGAATTACGCCCACTTGTGATAAAACGGAGTTAGTAACAGCCTCCTGTGGTGGCCTTTTTCCTAACAACCCCTTTTCCTTTAAATTTTCTTCCTCTGTCTGACTAGCTCGAGAGACCTTCTCTTTTGCTTGATCTAAAATGTCTTTCTCCATGTTCTGAACCTCTAACAATTTACTTAACATCTTTTCAGTTTGTTTTAATCTACTATAAAGATAACGCAACCCACTAAGATAACACAAAACAAAACCGAAACTGAATGAAACAAAAATGGAATAAAAAATCGTTGTATCAATTTTCTCTTCCTCAAACCTTTAGTCAACCATTTTCTCCAGTTTGCCTGAGAAATTTTTAGGGATAGGCAGCTTGAAACAAAAACAAAATAAATCAAAAGAAGAACACATTGTTTTTTGAAATGGTCACCCATTCTCTTGCCTTCCCTCAGGGGCGAGCAATTTCACTTACCCCCAAGCTTCAGGTGTTCCGCGTATGAGCCACCAGATGCCGCAGTCTGGCTGGGCACAAAGCACGAGCCACTCACAGCTTTGTAGATTCAAACAACAATTGTTTATTCCTGATCTCATACCGGCCGTCTACAAACACATTCTGGGGAAATCCACGTTCTCTGCCCAAATCCACACCTCCACTGGGCTTCTGTCTCCCAAATATACTGTCTGACCCCTAGAACTCAAGAGGAACTCAGGCAGCAGGATCCACCCTATTCCCGGCAGGAATAATCTTCCTAAACTCGGATTATCCTAAACCGGGAACACCCTAAACACGGATCCTCCCTGGTCCTTGAGCAAGGTCACTTTCCAGGAGTCCTTCCACTAAACAGCATAGGGGTATGCTGGCAAGGAAATTGTCATACCTACTGGGCTAATGGCTCCCAGCACTTTTTAAAAAATACTTTTTAATTGTTGATGTACTTTTATTCTTTATATGTGGTGCTGAGGATCAGACCTGGTGCCTCACACATGCTAGGCAAGTGCTCTGCCACTGAGCCACAACTCCAATTTGATTTTCTGCAAATTCATACATTTTCTTCTTGAAAAATAAATTTTAAAGGACATTGTAGGTGAGGACCTTAAACTGGCTGCAGCTATGTGTCTTTTAACTGGTGAGAATTGTGACTCTGAAAGACTAAGTATTTCCTTTCTTTGCAAAAGGAATCTGAGGTATGTGGACTTTACTTCTAGCTGCCCAGAATTGCCTCACTCACTGCTTAGGAATGAGTCACAGAAGGTCACAGTGTGGAAAATATATTTATTCTAACATGTCAGGACTTTTATTTTTTTGCATTTTGTGAATAGTGACTATAATCATCTACTAACCTGATTTGTCATGTTGTTGTTCCTTTCATGAAATCTTGATACCATACAATTCCAATTGGCTCAAGTATTTAAATACTTTGCTATTGAAGATTTTTAATTGGTTATTTGTGTAGATGGGGTGATTATGCTCTGATGTCAAGGTAATTCTTGCAGTAAAGTAGCTGTGTTTAAGAAATTAGGATCCATCCACACGTGGACTTCCCACGTGGAAAACCTGTGTGGATACTTCTGGTGTGTCTTACTGATCTCATCTTCCTTTTGCACACAGAGATGATGACAGCCCTGTGCCTGTTTTATGACTAATAATTTTATTATGTATTTCCTTAGTTGTATGAATTTTAAGTAACTTATTGTTATTACTTTTCCATTACAATTATATTAAAAGGTCTTTTTTCTTTTATTAACCATTACTTCGCCTCAGTCTTTTGAACACATACATGCTGCTGTCTGGGCCTCTGTTGAACCAAATTTATTCACTCGTTGAACTGCTTGTAGAACTTGAAATATTTCAAGTCTGTCTATTCACGAAGTGGAAGAATCACTTTACATGTCTCCAAATGTTAATATTTTACACATTGGGAATGTGTCATGGATCATACTTGATACTAATTATATTCAGGAGCTCAATCTCTCATGGATACAAAGCAGAGAGAATAACTACCAGACTGTTTTCAAACGCTTTTTTACCACTCTTTTTGTCTCCCTTGGGCACAATCACCTTATGAGAATATCTTTGACAAGTCTGATTTGCATCTGGAATGTCCCCCAAATTTCATTCACTGATGGCAGAAGAGTTAGGAGTTGGGCTTTTAATCATTTCTTGGATTACGGTATATATCATTCACTTCATTCTGATATGAAATACATACAATGTTCTTGGACTTATGTATTTTTCTCTGATATTATTACATAATTAAGGTCACTCTCCTACATGACAGTCTGTTCTACTAACTCTTAATTCAAACTGAAAACTGAATAACGGTTTGGTCCTTGTGCTATTGATCTACCAATTTGTATTTCAGGAGCCATTGACATTCGGGGAGGTGGCTATTGATTTCTCTGAGGAGGAATGGGAATGCCTGGATCCTGCTCAGCAGAATTTATATAGAGAAGTGATGTTGGAGACCTACAGCAACCTGCTCTTTGTGGGTGAGCATAAGTTTTTTTTTCACTAAGACTTCCTCATCAGAGTTCTTTCTGAATATGTGTAATGGATTTTCTGTGAAATTATCTGCCATGGAATGAAAGTCAAGATGGAAAAAGACTGCTCTTTTGAGAGATGGTGTAAGTTGTAGTTGAATAGGAGGATTTGTAAAATAATGCATCAATGGATATTTACAGTTTGGTTGGTTGGTTTTTTTCTTTTTCATTGTGTACAGTAGGATCCATGTTATAGACTGGGATTCCTCATATCAGTTAATTGCTTCACAAATTAAGTTATGCATGACTCTTGTTTGTATTGCCAATGTTATATGTGCTTTTGCTTGTATAAATATTAAGCCTCTTTTGTCTATAACTTTTTTATTTTATCTTGATTGGCTTTTCATTCTGCCCATGTACATGCAAATTGAAGTTTCCTATATGTAAATGTAATGGGGATTAATGGCAGTGATACTCTCATGCTGAACTACACCCCAAGCTCCTTTTCACTCATTGTTGGAGAGAGGTTCTCACTAAGTTATTGAGGATGTCTTGAATTTGCAATTCTGCGGCCTCAGACTTCCTAGTAGCTGAGATTACATGCATGCCCATCATTTGTATGTGGATGAGTTTGTTCTTATTTATAGGATAAAGACCACATTATTTTAAATGTAGCTTTGAGAAATGTTGCAGTTCTCTTTGTCTTAACTTTCATTATAACCAAAACCACACAATAAAACTTACTGTCTCCAAAATTTTAAATATTCGGTAACATTAATTCAAATTGTTATGCAATGTATCTCTAAAAAGTTTACATCTCAAAAATAATCAATTCCTAGGAAGCAAGGGCTCATTTCTGTCTCCCCATCACAAAACCATTCTCTTTTTTTCAGAAAGCTTCTTTTTTAGTTTAGGGATGTTATATGAATATAATTCTGCAGTATTCTTTCTGTGACATATTTCAGTTAACCAAGTGTACATACATTTTGTAAGATATATAGTTAGAATAAATTCTTTCACTTCAAAGTTCTGTAGTTTAATATTGTAAAATCGCTCATCTGTTCTTTTCAAGGGATATTTTGTTTGCATCGCCCATGATGGCTCTGTTGAATAACATTGTACAACACTGGTGTTCCATGTTTTTAATTTGCTATTGATGTCAGGGCTTATTACCACACACACTCAGAAGTCTGTCTACCTGACTCCATGTCTGCATTTACAACTGAATGCTGTAACTTTTAGTATTTTTTTTTCAGCAGGAAAATATTCTTCTAATTTTATTTGCATTTGGGGGGATATTCATACAATTTAATTTTTCTCTCTGTAAAAGAAAATTTAACAACGGGAGTTTGATGAATATTACCTGGAGCCTCTAGATAACTTTAAGTAGCATAAACATCTTAATTTTATCTTTCAATTTTTGAACAACAGCATGCCCAAGAGTGTTCAATCAACTGACATATTTAGGGATTTTTGCACATTCCTATTGACTTCAAATTTTTATTCCATATTGGTAACAAAATAACTATCACTTAAATATTAATTAACCTTTGTTTTAATACATAAAATTGGTCTATCCAGCATAATATCCCACTTGTGATTAAGAACAGGGATTCTATTAGTCTACAATAGTTAAAAATATTTTCAAAGTCTTATGCTTTGCAATTACCAATTTGCTTCACTGTATTTCCCTTTTCAGTAAGTGGGGATTGATGTCTCCTAGGATGACAGTGATTCTTGGTTTTCATTCAACTCTCTCAGTGGTTTCTTTGTGTGTTGGGAAGTAGGATGTTCATTGTGAATGTATTTACTCTTAATTCAGAACCTAGGGAAAGGTTCCTTTTCTCTATTTTGCCTCTTAAAGGCTTTTTAAAATTGAAAACATCTTCTATGTCCTGTAACTGTCTTAAACTATGTTTTGTGTGCTATAATTTAGACAGCCCAGGTTTTCTTCAGTCACTTTTGTATGTGTCATTCTTATATCCCTTTGCTTTCAGCATGTGTGTGTCCTTAGACTTAGAGTATCCTGTTGAATACACCTACAGTTGTAATTTTTAGAATTAATTCAGATAGCCAAGGTTTGTTTATCAGAATTTTGTGATCTTGCATTTGCCAACAACAACAAAAAAAAACTAAAAATGAAGAATCTCCTACTCATATTTTCTTTGAGTACCAATTTGACTTCACTTTATTTAAAAATTGAATATATTTATGTGTCCTTTCAAAATTATATTATTGTTACAGGTATATGCCTATCAACAGTTTTCTTTTTATGCTTTCAAATTCTATTGCAAAATTACATGTTTTGAGACCCATCATTACAATAAAATAAATTGTTTGTGCCAAGAAATGTTTAGAATTTCATATGACTTATGTCGCTGTACACACTTACATTTTAGTATGAAGGATCACCTTTTGTACTTTGTGGAGAACAGATCTAGTGTTGATGAGTAATGCGTGCATTTTTATGTATTTAAAGACTTCATTTTCCTTCTCTTTTGAAAGATAGTAGCTGTGAATATTATGTCTTGGTTGAAAATTTTATTCTTTCATCCCTAGAAAATAGCCCTGAATTCCTTTGTGTGTTGTGAAGTTTCGACTAAGGATTTCACAATTATATAGTTACACATTTCTAGGTGACCCATCTTTTTCTCTTGGATGCTCTCAATAGTCTGAGTTTTAAAACTTGGATTAAAACCTGCAACTTGGATACTTGAGCTACTTGGATGTTTTATTTTTCTTGTTTTCTGCAATGTGTTTACTAGTACCAGAAAGAGAACTTAAGGGTGATTTGATTTATATATTTCTGCAGTAACAATGGACTTGGATTTAATAATCCACTCCCCTGCTAATGTTCCTTTATTGCTGTAGTTTCCTATGTTTGCAAAATATGCTCAGCCCTATAAAGTAAACAAGATGGTTATTTTTATTTATTTCAGCCATGACTTGTCATCATCCTCAAGAAATTTTACCAGAGCAGGGAATAAAAGAGAGAGGGAAGATATGGAAAGAGTGACCTTGATTCTTTACAACGAAGAAAACAATGGGAAAATATAGGTGAGAGTAAAGTTCAAAAATCATAATAGACAAAACCAATTAGTAGTCCCTATTTATGATAAAAATTATATTGTCAAAACACACCAGGAACAATTAATATCTGAAAAAAAATCAATTTATTCCACTTACTTTTGAGGAGCTTTATATGTCTTTATACCACAGCCATTTTAAAGACTATTTCCTCTGAAAGTTAATGTGGAAAATTTGAAAAGAAATATGATCCATGCATCAGTTTTTAACTTGGCCAATTATTAATGTAGCACTAAATTAAACTTCCAGTCAAACACTCGCAGAGAGAAGATATTTAAGACAAATTTCTTAAAGTGATACTTTGGAGAGTTTCTTTACAAAATGTCCATTTTTCTGCAACAAAATAGTTATTTCTCCTTGTGCCCAAGTAGACAATATTAAAAATTGTAGAAAGGTTCCTACTTCCCCACTATTGCTCAATGACAATTCTGATACAGATTTCTGGAAAGTGCACTATATAGATAATGCTATAAAGTAACACCATTAGCCATGTCTCTACCCTGAGTAATTACCAGGATATTTACATTGCTGATAAAAATTATGAATATAGAGAAACTCCTAGTCATTTTCTAAAGGAAATTTACCAAAATGAAAAATGTGGGAAAGTCGTGCTTCAGTGCTCAGAAGCTATTACGAATCCAAATATTCATAGTCAAGACAAAACGTGCAAGTGAAAGGGCTCTTAATGACAGTGCAGAGCTTGCTCAATACAAGAGAATTAATAGGAGAGCCCTATAAGTTTAGAAGATGTTGAGCAAGCCGATACTTTCATATATTCTTTAAACACAGCAGATACTTTGACAGTGAGAAACCCTACAAATTTAAAAGAAAGCAGAAAAACCTTTAGTGAAAAGTTACAACTTGTTAAACTTCAGGGGATTTATACTGAAGACATGTAAATGTAAAAAGTATAGCAAAGCCTTAAAAGATTGTTCAACTCTTACTCAACACCAAAAAATTTATTCTGCAGCGAAGACCTACCAATGTGAAGAATGCAACACACTGAAGAACTTCATTCAACATCACAGTGTTCATACAGGAGATAGGCCATGCAAAGAATGTGAAAAAACTTCAAATAAAAGCTCCAATCTTATTTGTCACCAGTGGACATACACGGGAGAGATGCCCCACATATGTAAACAATTTTGCAAAACTTTCAGTCAAAAACCAAGCCTTAAAAATCACCAGAGAATTTATATTGGAGAGAAGCCCTACAAATGTAAAGTGTGTGTTAAAAGTTTCAATAGAAACTCGCAGCTTGATCGTCACAACAGGATTCATACTGGAGAGAAGCCCTACAAATGTTAAGAGTGTGGCAAAGCTTTTAATACCAACTCACATCTTAGTTGCCACAAGAGGATTCATACTAGAGAGAAGCCCTACAAATGTAGAGCATGTGGCAAAGCTTTTAATAAATCTTCACATCTTAGTTGCCACAAGAGGATTCATACTGGAGAGAAGCCCTACAAATGTGAAGAGTGTGGCAAAACTTTTGATAGCACCTCACATCTTAGTTCCCACAAGAGGATTCATACTGGTGAGAAGCCCTACAAATGTGAAGAATGTGGCAAAACTTTTAGGCAAAGATCGTCACTTACTGAGCACCAGAGAATCCACACTGGAGAAAAGCCCTACAAATGTAAAGAATGTGGAAAAGCTTTTAATAGCATCTCACATCTTGATCGTCACAAAAGGATTCATACTGGAGAGAAGCCTTACAAATGTAGAGATTGTGGCAAAGCTTTTACTACATTTTCATATCTTAGTTGCCACAAGAGGATTCATACTGGTGAGAAGCCGTACAAATGTGAAGAACGTGGCAGGGATTTTAATCAAAAATCATCACTTACTCGACACCAGAAAACCCATCCTAGAGAGAAGTCCTATAAATGTGAAGAATGGGAAAGCTTTTAAAATTGAAGATCACATCTTAGTAACATTATAGAATTTATACTGGAGAGAAGTTTTAAAAGGAAAACATTGCATCAGTGTCTTTAACGATGAATCAACCCTTATTTCACAGTAGTTCAACACTATTTCACACCAGAGAGATGATAGCACAGAAATTATACAAGTGTAAAATAGGTGTCAGAGTCTCCAATAGTTGTTCACACCCTACTCAAAACCTCAGAATTCATACGAGTAAGAGGACATGTGGAAAATTTTTTGCAAAGCTTTTGGACAGTGATCAAACATTTTTGAAACACTGGAGGATTTATACCATATAGAAACCCAAAGAATGTGTCCAAGACTGTATTCAAATTTCAGACATTTTTCAGTTTCTTACCTCATACCTGTAGAAAATGTGAAATACCATTTGTCCAAAGTATGTACCTTAGATAACAGCAAAATATTTACAAAAACACCAAAATATTTACAAAAACACCTTGACAAGTATAAAAATTTGAAGTAAATTTCTTATCTAAAGCCCATCCCTTGAAGTATTTGGGCCCTAGGAGGGAAAAAAATCATTTAAATGTAGAAAATGGGTAATTGCTTTTGCTGAAAATTTTCTTAACATATTTAGCTGATATTGTAGAAATAAGGAAATACAAATATAGAATAGTGCATACCTAAAAGGATATAATTTTTTAAATTTATTTTTTAGTTATCGGCAGACACAACATCTTTGTTGGTATGTGGTGCTGAGGATTGAACCCGGGCCACACGCATGCCAGACGAGCTCGCTACCACTTGAGCCACATCCCCAAAAGGATATAATTTTACTATAAATCAACAATTACTAAATATTCTTATTTTTCACAGCTGGAGGAAAACATAATTCTCATTGTTGATTATTACAGAAGTCTCTTAATGTTTATATGAAATTTTAAATTTTTAGTTTTTATTTATGTACTTAAACTTAGGGACACTTAATCAGTAAACTGCATCCCCAGATTTTTTTTTCATTTTTATTTAGAGATAGGGTTTGCTAAGTTGTTTAAGGCCTCACCAAGGTATGCAGCCTGGCTTTTAACTTTCAAAGCTCTCACGTCCCTAGGGTCACAGGCATGGACCACCATGCCCGTCTTACAGAGCATTTTTACTCATATTTGCCTTATGGATGCAATTTGTTACTAAATAAAGTGAATTTCTTAATGTTAACCTTGTCATGCATTTAATAACATTAGTAGGTCTCATACCTCCCAATATTCACTTTGCTAATGGATCAAATAAAGCAAAACATTCTATTGGGTAAATGCTGCTATTTCGTCTCCATGGATTATTTCATATGTTTAATCAAGTTTTATTTGGGGAATATTTATGTAAATTATATACTCTGTTGTTTGTAATTATGCAAAAATTAAGGTACAGGAAGGACCTAGGAATACTAAAACAATGCCTAGATATCCCTAGTTTGAATTACAACTTTAACATTTCACCTTGTAGAGTTGCAGTACTCCCTAAGGGATCTACAAATCTGGAGAGTTACACAAGCTCCCAATCAGGGAGAGGAGAAAGACCCAAGAGACTAGGAGCCAATGTGCATATTCAGGTAGAAAAAGGAGGGTTACAGAAAGGGGAAATAGTCTCATTGTTTCCTGGGGAAAACCCTGGTCCCAAGGCCCATCCTGATTTTTGGACTGAAGAAACCTTGCAGTTGCTCATGAATTCTATGAGAGTCATCACTGAGGAGACTGTACTAACCTCAAATGTTGGAAAAACATCACAATATAGGACCACCCTTAGTCTTGGATACCCAGTAGAAAAGTGTAACCAGATACATGTAAAATGATGACTGTAAAAATAAAAAGACACACTATAGGAGCATTAATGCCCCCACATTTTTCATTTCATTATATATTTTGATTTTGTAGACCTTTTTTGTTCTACTTACTTACAATGTAATGTTTGTTATACTTATTAGATTATACGATAGAGGGGTCTGGGAGACCATGACACATGCTATTTAACCCAGTAATTATAAGATACTGTAAACTAACCATGTCCCTCCTCACATCTTACAGCTCCAGGAGTCCATGACACCACAGAGAGAGAAACACAATTTTGATTGAAATAAACCCCTAGACTCTCATCTACAAGTCCTGTTCAAAAAGTAAAAACATACTATTCTCTGCATATGTCTTTGGGTCAAGAAAACATCATCCAAAAACATTTCATTTAACTTTATTTGGAAAAATAAATATTGAAATGATAAATTCCAGGAGAATAATATTCACACCATTCTTTATTCCAAGAGGTAAATCTCTAGGTTTCATGCTTATCTCCACGCCATGTTATCTTACACAGAACTGGCTTCATTTTACATGTGAGAGTTAACTATCATTAGGCCCAGAGGGAAGATTCAGTACTAGAGGTCTAAGGTAAATACTAAAGGTCTTCCCTTTGCATGTGCCTGTATGAGTCTGCATATCCTTGATGAAAGAGCCAAAGAATGCCGATTTCTCAATACATCTGGCTCTGTGGCTCAGTCATTGGAACCCCAATTTATTTGGTCATCTCAAGGCTATCACTCCCTCCTTGGGATCTTACCTGTTCTTGACAGTGTTCTTCAGGGGACCACTAGGTCATGCAAGCTGTTTCTAACTTGTATTGATTCAACCCCACTTTAAATACAAGTTAAAACAAGACTTCAGACTCTCACCTGTGGAGAGGATGCTCTGCCCAGCACTTCCCAGTCAGGACCCTGAAAAGCTGTTTGGGACTCCCTAGTACATAGGTTCAGTGTTGGGGTTTTCCTAGTCTGGCAATACAGTTGCCTGTGTCTGTTACTTTTGCCTTCTCTCTTGCTTTCATAGTATTACTCCAGGAAACACTGTCTGGTGTGAAGAGAGTGTCGTCCTTATCTATTGGACCTGACCTGCCAAGTTGAGCAGCTGCCCACATACTGAATGTTACAAACACATGCATGTGTTATCTAATCAGTAACTAGGGTATCTTTCAAGTGCATGCTTTTTTATTGCATGCGGGAGGAAATTGAGAATGCTTTCTTGAGTGCACACAGCACTATTAATAGTATTCATAACACTGCTGTGTAATGTTTCCTCTCTGCTCAACTTGTAAGTATTGTTCTTGTGCTGCTTTGTAAAACAAATAGAAAAGAGTTGCAAACCAAAAATTTTGTGATAATAGATAGTTACACAGACTGACTTGGGCAACTCTATTTACCAATGTTTGTTATTTTGTATGGGCTCAAGGTACTTTTATTTAACCTTAATGACATTAGCATTTATTGAAGAGTTTTTAACTCACAAAACTTCTCTGTATACAAATTTTCCCTCATTTTTAAAATTTCTTATTCTTTTTAGGTATACATGACAGTAGAGCAAATTTTGACATATTACACATACATGGAGTAAAACTTATTTTAGTTAGCATTCCATTCTTGAGGTGTACATGGTGTGAACCTTCACTGGTGGTGTGTTTGTATGTAAACATAGAAAAGTTGTGTCTGATTCATTCTACTGTCATTTCTATTCCTATTTCCCTTTTCTTCCCTTTGTTCCAACTTTGTCTAATCTAGTGAATTTCTATTCTCTCCCCCACCGTTGTTGAGTGGTTTAACATCCATATATTGTATTATATTATAATGTCTGTTTCATTCTACTATCCTTCCTATCCCCATATCCCCTCCCCTCCCTGCACTCCTCTCTACTTATTCTAAAGTAACTATTCTTCCCCACCCCTCATTGTGAGTTAGCATCCACTTATCAGAGATAACATTTGGCGTGTGTGTTGGCTTATTTCACTTAGCATGATATTCTCCAACTCCATCCATTTACCACCAAATGCCATAGTTTCATTCATCTTTAAGGTTAAATAATATTCCCTTGGTGGGGGGACTATATATAATCACATTTTGTTATCCATTCATCTGTTGAAGGAAACCTAGGTTGGTTCTAGGGTTTAGCTGTTGTGAATTGTGCTGCTATAAACCTTGGTGTGGCTGTGTCCCTGTAGTATGCTGTTTTTAAGTCCTTTGGATATAGTCCGAGGACAGGGATAGCTGGGACAAATGGTGGTTCCATTCTGGTTTTGCAAGGAGTCTCCATACTGCTTTCCATTTTGGTTGCACAAATTTGCAGTCAGTCCCATGAGCAATGTGTGAGTATTCCTTTTCCCCCACATCCTCACCAACGTTTATTGTTGCCTATATTATTAATCTTTGCCATTCTGACTAAAGTGAATAAAAAAAAATCAAAGTAATTTTGATTTACATTTTCCTAATTGCTAGATGTGTTGAACGTTTTTTCATGTACTTGTTAATGGATTATATTTCTTCCTGTGAAGTGTCTGTTCAGTTACTTAGCCCATTTGTTAATTCAAACAACAACAAAAACCAATTAAGTTTTGAGTTCTTTATATACCCTAGAGATTAATGCTTTATCTGAGGTATATGTGGTATAGATTTTATACAGATCAGTAGGTTCTCTCTTCACATTTTGTTTCTTTTGCTGAGAAGCAGCTTTTTAGGTTGAATCTATCCCATTTATTGATTCTTGATTTTTTTAATTCTTGTGCTGTAGGGGTCTTGTTATGGATGTCAGATTATGGATTAATATTTACCTCAGATTTTTAAATGGCATCCCAATTTCATGAATGTTTCACTTTTATTGTTTCTCTTACTATCTTGCCTTATAGATCTGCATGTTCTAAAGGGTCATGAAATGATCTAGCTTCACATGCATGATTTTCTGATGACTGTTATTTTTCAACATATATTTCAAATAATCTGAAGCTACATATCTACTATTTCAGACTCTTTAATTAAAACACATACTTGCCTTGTATAGGAAATATTCCATCAGTAGATCAACATCAAATCTATTATATATAAAAAAATATATAAAAGCCTGATTTCAAATGCATGCACATCCACTCCAGAGCTTGGCCCATAACACTTATTCTATATTACTTCTACATTTTAGAACCTCCATGAAAGCTGTTATAAATCCAAAGCCCGAGACACTCCCCAGACACTTTTTTTTTTTGGGGGGGGGGACAATGAAGTTTGAACTCAGGGACACTCAACCACTGAGCCACATCCCTCGCCCTATTTTATGTAGAGACAGGATCTCACTGAGCTGCTTAGTAAATCTCTTTCACTGAGGCTGGCTCTGAACTCATGATCCTCCTTCCTCAGCCTTCCAAGCTGCTGAGATTACAGGCATGTGCCACCATGCCCAACTCCCCAGAGAGCCTTCATTAACTGATTGGAACCCACTTGTTCAGTGTATTGTGGCCTAATCCTCACAATTAAAGAGGAAAATAATTTCATCTCTGTTAAAAATCAGGGCTGACATCAGTCCCAATCCTACTTGCTTGAAGCAAGTCCAGTCTCAATTCTCCATCTCCCTTTTGTCTGTTTTTATGTTACCGAATACCAAGGGGACATGGGGAGGGTTGGCAGTAGTGGTGAAGCTGAGCTCTGTGATGAGGACAACTGCGAGCTGTAAGCGTGCACTTGAGTTGATAAGGGTTAAGGAAATAGGATCTGTCACCCCTATGAGCAGGATGGTGCTCACACTGCTTATGGGAGAAGAGATGTTTCTTCTTCTCACTTTCACCATGGAATGTGCCCACCCAGAGGGTCCAAACAACCCTAACATGCAGCAGGGTGTCCTTCTCCTGTAATTCTCTCTACCTCTGTCCTGACCACCAGCTCGTGTCAACTGCCTGAGCAGTCCTCACTAGATGGTTGGCACACAGATGATGGTGCATGTATCACACAGCCTCCCCTGACTTTAGTCACAGCACCATATCTAACATGACTCCTTCCTGGATCCAGATACTAGAGGGAGTCTTTACTATGAGCTCTAACAAACAAAACTTCTGATTTTTTTTTTGAAAATTTCTTTTTCATGTGTGATCTGTTTTTTCTCATCTCCTCACTTGGCCTTTCCTTCCTCTTACCACATGTGAATTCTTCAAATGTAATCAATGTCAGAAATCTGTTTGATTCCCTGTGATTCACACATCCTTCCACACAGGATGCCCAATCAAGCCGGGAGGCAGCTTGATTTCTCCAGTGCATAAAGGACATGAGTGCCCAGTACGATAGGGACCAAGCTGGAAGCATCACTCCGTAGACCCTTGTTGGAGGGGTGTTTCTCAGATTACCTCCCTGATGTCAGAGCTGTGTTATGTCTCATGATCTCCTGGACTATGTTGTGCCAGGCATAATGTGCACAGCTGGGAAGGTACATAGCTCAGGATTTCAGTCATCTAGGAATCATTCCCATTCCCCAGGATGCTTCTTAACAACAATGGAACCTCAGCAGGCACATTACTATAGATATATCATGGTAGTGTTGTGAAGAGATATTTACACAATTTTAATCATACTTGATGCACATCATTTAGTGATGAGTGTGGTTCAAAACTGGAGCTAGCAGAATCACCAGACTGGGCTTTCTCCTGGCACTACCTGTATGAAAATTAGTTCTCCTCATTACCATGATATATGTACACAATTTTAATCATATATACTTGATGCACATTATTTAGTGATATGATTGTAGTTCAAAACTGGAGATTGGTCATCCTGCAGACTGCTTTCTCCTGGAACTACCTGTATGAAGATTAGTTCTCCTTATGATTGCATGAAATTGTGTCCCTTTCTTTGAAGCATACTATCAGGAAAGGGTCTAAATTTTTCCTGATACACTTATCAAAATTTACCATCAGAAAACAATTTTCCAACAGTTTCAAGGCAATGAACAATCCATCCATGAGTTCTCGACTTACTGCAAATTCATGGCACCTGCACACTCCTGTAGGTATGACTGCAGATTCCTCAGTCACACCTTAAATTCATCCAATGGCCTTGAGATGCACGTGACTAAAACATGTCATTTAATGAGTGTTAGAAAACTTGGATTGTGGAAGATTCAAATGTTTAAAACAAATTAAAGCAGATTCTGTGTGTCACAGAAAAGTGATAGAATGCAGTTTTTCATTTTAAATACAGTTTTTCATTTTGTTGGTGTTGAGACAAGGCAATTTTAAAACCCTGTTTCTTTCCTTTGTATACCACAGATTGAACCCAAGGCACTTAGTCATTAAACTATCTCACCAGCCACTTTTTATATTGGAGGAAAATCTTACTAAGTTACTGAGCTTTGGCATTGCAATCCTCTGACTCCTGAGCCAATGGGATTGCAGGCATTCAGCCTCACCTAAAACAATTTTAAGTTATTTTTACATGCTAATATAGATCCATTTAAGCTTATACTATAAAAAATATTTATATAATATTTGACTTATGTAAAATAAATAAGAATTGGCATATGCCATTTATATATAGATCTCACCAAAAAAGATCTAAGGCCTAGTGATTAAATGTGAACCCTAAAATATTTTGGGGGTACCAAGGATTAAACTCAGGGGCACTCAACCATTGAGCCACATCCCTACTCCTATTTTATATTTTATTTAGAGACAGCATCTCACCAAGTTGCTCAGGGCCTTGCTGTTGCTGGATTTGAACTCACCATCCTCCTGTCTTAGCCTCACAAGGCAATGGGATTATATTTTACAATTTTAAAATTTATATTGTGTTTTTCTGGACTTACCATGGGAGATTGTCTTTTTCTAGTGATTTTTCATATTTTACAAATCCTGTATGTTTGCACTCATATGTTGAAGTTGAAAAAGTTGATCACAAAGAACCACAAACGAGAAAAGCTTTTTATATCTGTTATAAGAGACAGTTGGCAAGGAGTGCCGAAAAGCAGTTAAGAGGGTTTTATAGCCCATAGTTTGAACTGTATAAGTAATTATTATACTGTGGACATTCTAACAAGATTTTGCAGGTTTCAAACATCCAAATGATATTTTAGAAGGTAGAAATTGCACTGATTTGATCACTACACATGTTCAATTAAAATGCTGGATCCTATATGTAGATACAAATTAAAAATTAAACAATAATTAACACTTCAACTAGCAAAAATAAACAAAGATGGCTGTAAATACAAACTGTCTCAATAGCAACCCTAAATGTTAGTGGCTTAAACACACCAATCAAAAGACATAGGCTAGTAGCCTGGATTAAAAAAAATCCAACAATATGTTGCCTCCAGGAGACTCATTTGATAGGAAAAGACAGACTAAAGGTGAAAGGTTGGGAAAAACATTCCACTCACATGAATCTTGAAAGCAAGCAGGTCTCCATACAAATATCAAATAAAGTAGACTCAAGTCAAAGTTAATCAAAAGAGATAAAGAAGAACATTACATACTGCTCAAGGGAACCATCACCAACAAGTCATAACAATCAAATATATATGCCCCAAACAATGGTGCACCTATGTTCAAAACAAACTCTTCTCAAGTTCAAGAGTCAAACTGACCACAACATGATCTTGGGTGACTTTCACACACCTCTCACCACTGGACAGATCTTCCAAACAATAGTTGAATAAAGAAACTATAGAACTCAATAACGCAATCAATAACTTAGACTTAATTGACATCTATAGAATATATCAACCAACATCAAGTGGATACACTTTCTTCTCAGCAGCACATGGATTCTTCTCAAAAATAGACCATATATTATGCCACAGGGCAACTCTTAGCAAATACAAAGAAGTAGAGATACTACCATGCATTTTATCATATAATGGAATGAAATTGGAAATCATGAAATTGGAAATTGAAAAATGCTACGGAATGAACAATGGGTTACAGAAGACATCAAGGAGGAGATTAAAAAATTCTTATAAATGAAAATACAGACACAACATATCGAAATCTCTGGGACACTATGACAGCAGCACTAAGAGGAAAATCCATTGCATGGAGTTCATTCCTTAATAGAAAGAACTTAATATAAAGAGCCAACAGATAAATGACCTCACATTACATCTCAAAGCCCTAGGAAAAGAAAAAAAATCAGCAGTAAAACAGAAGAAAACAAGAAAAAAAAAATCAGCTGAAACCAATGAAATTGAAACAAAAGAAACAACTGAAAAAATTTACAAAACTAAAAGTTGGTTCTTTGAAAAATAAAATTGACAGACCCTTAGCCATGCTAACAAAGAGACAGAGAGAAATCAAATTACCAGAAGTCATAAAAAAGGCAATATCACAGCAGACACTACATAAATACAAAGGATAATTAGAAATTATCTTGAAACCATATACTCCAATAGCTTATACTCTAGTAGAATAGAAGATAGTGAAGGCATCAATAAATCCCTTAAGTCATGTGATCTGCCCAGATTGAGTTGTGTTATATCTTCCTGACTCAAACAGACCAATATCAAGTGAGGAAATAGAAGAATCCATCAGAAGATTCCCAACCAAGAAAAGCCAAGTACCGGATGGATATGCAGCCAAGTTTTACTAGTCCTTTAAAGAAGTAATACCAATACTCTTCAACCCATTTCTGGCAATAGAAAAAGAGGGAGTACTTCCAAATTCATTCTACAAGGCCAATATCACCCTGATCCCAAAACCAGGCAAAGACATTTCAAAGAAAGAAAACTTCAGACCAATATCTCTAATGAATATAAATGCAAAAATCCTCAATAAAATTCTGGCAAATCGAATACAAAAACATATCAAAAATATCGTGTACCATGATCAAGTGGGATTCATCCCCAGGATGCAAGGTTGGTTCAAAATACAGAAATCAATAAATGTAATTCATCACACCAATAGACTTAAAGAGCCATATGTTCATCCCAATAGATGCAGAAAAGCATTTGACAAAATACAGCACCCCTTCATGTTCAAAACACTAGAAAAAATAGGGATAACAGGACATATCTCAACATTCTAAAGGCTGTCTACACTAAGCCTCAGGCCAACATCATTCTCAATCGAGAAAAACTGAAGGCATTCCCTCTAAAAATTGAACAAGACAGGGATGCCCTCTCTCACCACTTCTATTCAATATAGTTCTTGAGACACTGGCCAAAGCTATTAGATTAAAGAAATTAAAGGAAAAGTATAGGAAAAGAAGAACTTAAACTAGCACTATTTGTTGACAATTGGATTCTATCCCTAGAAGACCCAAAAAACTACACCAGAAAACTTCTAGAACTAGTAAATGAATTCAGCAAAGTAGCAGGATATAAAATAAACACATAAATCAAAGGCATTTCTGTATATCACTGACAAGTCCTCTGAGAAGGAAATGAGGAAAACTACCCATTCACAATATCCTCAAAAAAATAAATAGATAAAGTACTTGGGAATCAACTTAACAAAAGAGGTGAAAGATCTATACAATGAGAACTACAGAACCCTAAAGCAAGAAATCAAAGAAGACCTTAGAAGATGAAAAGATGTACCTTGCTCCTGGATAAGCAGAATTAAAATTATCAAAATTACCATACTAACAAAATACAGGTTCAGTGTAATTCCAATAAAAACCCCAATGACATTGCTCATAGAAATAGAAAAAGCAATCATGAAATTCATCTGGAAAAATAAGAGACCCAGAATAGCTAAAGTAATTCTAAGCAGGAAGAGCAGAACAGGTGGCATCACTATACCAGACCTTAAACTATACCACAGAGCAATAGTTAAAAAAACAAAACAAAAACAAAACAAAAAACAGCATGTTACTAGAACCAAAAAAGGAGGGTAGACCAATTGTACAGAATAGAGGAAACAGACTGACCCACAAAACTACAATTATCTTATATTAGACAATATAAGATAAAACTCAGATGCACAAAACTCAAAGTGGATCAAGGACCTAGGAATTAAAGCAGAGACTCTGCAGCTAACAGAATAAAAAGTAGGCTCTAATCTTCATCATGTGGGGTTAGGCCCCAACTTCCTTAATAAGAAACCAAAAAGTTTTTTCTCAGCAAAATAATAATAATAATTTGTGAGGTGAACAGAAAGCCTACATCCTAGGAGTGAATCTTTACCCCTCACACATCAGATCAAACACTAATCTTGAGGGTATATAAAGAACTCACCAAGCTAAGCACCAAAATAAATAAATAAATAAATAAATAAATAACCCAGTCAACAAATGGGCCAAGGACATGAACAGACACTTCTCAGAAGAGAACATGCAATCAATCAACAAATATGAAAAAATTCCCATCATTCTAGCAATTAGAGAAATGCAAATCAAAACTACTCTAAGATTCATCTCACTCCAGTCAAAATGGCAGCAATTATGGAGACACACAACAACAAGTGTTGGCAAGAATGTGGGGAAAACAGAACACTCATACACTGCTGGTGGGACTGCAAATTGGTGCAGCTAATTTGGAAAGCAGTATGGAGATTCCCTGGAAAGTTGGGAGTGGAACCACCACTTGACCCACCTATTTCTTTTCTTGGACTATACCCAAAGGACTTAAAAACAGCATATTACAGGGACACAGCCACATCAATGTTTATAGCAGCACAATTATCAATAGTTAAACTGGGCCAACCTTGCTATCCTTCAGTGGATGGATAAAAAATTGGCATTTATATATAATAGAATATTACTCAGCACTAAAAAAGAATAAAATCATGGCATTTGCAGGTAAATGGATGGCGTTGGAAAAGATAATGCTAAGTGACATTAGCCAATCCCAAAAAAACAAAGGCCGAATATTTTCTCTGATATAAGGGGGTGACTCACATTGGGGTGAAAAGGGAGAGCATGGGAGGATTAGATTAATTCTAGATAGGGAAGAGGGGTGGGGAGGGAAAGGGAGGGGGAAGGCGATTAGCAAGGATGGTGGAATATGCTAGACATCATTATACAAAATACATGTATGAAGATTTGAATTTGGTGACAACATACCTTTCATAGAGATATGAAAAATTGTGGTATATATGTGTATTAAGAATTGTAATGCAAAAAAAGGAGTACTTGTTTAATGGCATAAATTAGCGTGAACATAATTTATATACACAGATATGAGAAATTGTGCTCTATATGTGTAATAAGGATTGTAATGCATTCCACTGTTGCCGTGTATTAAAAAAATAAATTTACAAAAAAGAAAGGTATTGGAACTCCTTGGGGACACTATAAGCCTACAGGGTAAAAATTGTAACACCTTGAAAACACAGAGCTGGAAGGGAAGATCCATGAACAACATGAAAAACCAAGCAAGAATGTGCCCCAAACAATGATGCTACATTTTTAGAACCCATGGTCAGAACAGCAGGAGAAATGACAGAAGGAGTGGAGGAGGTACATAATTTTCTGTGAATTAAAGGATGATATAAGAGAGCAAATATAGGCATCAAAGATCATTTTGATAAAGAGATAAGCAAATACAGAAAGCAAAAGATTCCTTTAATAAGGAGATAGAGATTCTGAAAAGAACAAACACAAATCCTTGAAATGAAGGAAACAGTAAACCAAATTAAAAACTCAATAGGAGGGCTGGGGATGTGGCTCAAGCGGTAACGTGCTTGCCTGGCATGCACAAAGCACTGGGTTCGATCCTCAGCACAACATATAAATAAAGATGTTGTGTCAACCAAAAAATGAAAAATAAATAAAAACAATTTAAAAACTCAATAGGACGCATCTCCAACTGAATAGATCACTTTGGAAGACAGGACCTCAGACATTGAAGGCAAAATATACAACCTTGAAAAAAAAAGTTGACCATAGTGAAGATGGTAAGAAACCATGAGCAGAGGATTCATGAATTATGGGATAATATGAAAAGTCCAAATTTAAAAATTATTGGGATAGAGGAAGGCATAGAGGTCCAAACCAAAGGAATGAACAATCTACTCACTGAAATAATATCAGAAAATTTTCCCAACATGAAGAATGAATTGGAAAATCAAATAAGAGAAGCCTACAGAATGCCAAATGTACAAAATTGCAACAGATCCACACCAAGGCACATCATAATGAAAATGCCCAACATAGAGAATAAGAGAAATTTAAAAGCTACAAGAGAAAGGAACCAGATTACATATAGGGGGAAACCAATTAGGATCTCTGGTTTCTCAATGGAGACCTTGAAACCTACAAGATCCTGCAACAAGATATACCAAGCTCTGAGAGAAATGGATGGCATCCAAGAATCATCCAGCAAAACTAAATTTTGATTACAAATTATATTTTGATTTTGATATGTTATCTTTAAGACAAAATAAAAACCTTCCATGATATATTAAAAAAAATTACAACTAGAAAGCCTGCACTACAGAACATCCTTGGCAAAATATTCCATGAGGAGAAAATGAAAAACAACAATGAAAGTCAGAAGAGGGAGGTATCACACTAAAGGAAAAACCTACCAAAGAGAAACCAAGTCAAGATAAATGCAAAAAATAGACAAAAATAACTGGCAATACCAATCATGTCTCAATAGTAACCCTGAATGTTAATTTCTAAAACTCAGCAATCAAAAGACAGACTGGCAGATTGGATAAAAAAAAAAAAAAAAAAAAAAAAAGACCCAACAATATGCTACCTTCGAGAGACTCATGTCATAGGAAAAGACATCCACAGAGTGAAGGTGACAGGTTGGGAAAAAACATATCACTTGGGAGCTGGGGTTGTGGCTCAGCGGGAGTGCACTAGCCGAGCATGTGCAAGGCCCTGGGTTCGATTCTCAGCACCACATAAAAATAATAAAATAAAGGTATTGTGTCCAACTAAAAAATAAACAGTAAAAAAAAAATTAATCGGGCTGGGGCTCAGGGGTACAGCGCTCACCTAGCACGTGTCAGGCCCTGGGTTTGATCCTCAGCACCACATAAAAATAAATAAAGGTATTGTGTCCATCTACAACTAAAAAATAAATATTAAAAAACATACCACTCAGACTGTGGAAGCAAGCAGAGGTTTCCATCCTTATCAAGTAATGTGGACTTCAAGTGAAAATTAATCAGAAGGGACAAACAATAATAGTTCATACTCCTCAAGGGAACCATACACCAACAAGAGATAATAATTATAAATATCATCCCCTAAACAATGGAGCATCTATGTTCATCGTACAAACTCTTCACAATTTCAAGAGTCAAATAGATCACAACACAATGATTCTGGGTGACTTTAAACATCTCTTTTACCCCTGGATAGATCTTCCAAACAAAAGCTTACAGAGAAACTATAGAACTCAGTAAGACAATTAATATCTTAGATTTAACATATATAGAATATTTCATCCTTCAACAAGCGAATGCACATTCTTCTCAGCAGCACATGGATCCTTCTCTAAAATAGACCATATACTATGCCACAGGGCAACTCTTAGCAAATAAAAAGGAGTAGAGATACTACCCTGCATTCTATCAGATCATAATGGAATGAAAATAGAAATCAATGATAAAAATAGAAGCTACTCCAAAAGATGGAGACTAAATAATATTCTACTGAATGAACAATGGATTGCAGAAGACATCAAGGAGAAGATTTTAAAATTCCTAGACGTAAGTGAGAACACAGACACAACATATCAAAATCCCGGGGACACTATGAGAGCAGTACTAAGAGGAAAATTCATTGCATGGAGTTCATTCCTTAAGAAAAACCCAACAAATAAATTACCTCACACTATCTCAAAACCCTAGAAAACAGAGCAAATCAGCAGAAAAAGCAGTAGAAGGCAAGAAATTATTAAAATCAGAGCTGAAATCAATGAAAATGAAACAAACAAAAGAAACAATTGAAAAATTGACAAAACTAGAAGTTGGTTGTTTGAAAAAATAAATAAAATTGACAGACCCTTAGCCATGCAAATGAAGAGAAGACAAGAACTCAAATTACCAGCATCATGATGAAAAAGGCAATATCACAGCAGACACTGGAGAAATACAGAGGATAATTAGAAATCATCTTGAAACCTTGTTCTCTAATAAAATAGAGGACAGTGACGGCATTGATAAATTCCTAAAGTCATATGGCCTGCCCAGATTGAGTCAGGAAGACACACACGACTTCAACAGGCCAACATCAAGTGAGGAAATAGAGGAAGCCATCAGAAGATAACCAACCAAGAAAAGCCCAGGACCAGAGGGATACACAGTGAGTTCTACAAGACCTATAAAGAGGAACCAATACCAATGCTCTTCAATTTAATTCAGGAAGTAGAAAAAGAGGGAGCACTTCCAAACTCATTCTATGAGGCCATATCACCCTGAATCCAAAACCAGGCAAAGACACCTCAAAGAAGGAAACTTCAGACCAATATCTGTAATGAACCTAGATGCAAAAATCCTCAACAAAATTCTGGCAAGTGAAATACAAGAACGTATCAAAACCATGGTGCACCATGATCAAGTGGGATTCATCCCCAGGATGCAAGGTTGGTTCAACATACAGAAATCAATAAGTGTAATTCATCACATCAATAGACTTAAAGATCAGAATCACATGATCATCTTGATAGATGCAGAAAAAGCATTTGACAAAATACAGTACCCCTTCATGTTCAAAAGTCTAGAAAAACTAGGGATAACAGGAACATCTCAACATCATAAAGGCTATCTATGCTAAGCCCCAGGCCAACATCTTTCTAAATGGAGAAAAACTGAAGGCATTCCCTCTAAAATCTGAACAAGACAGGGATGCCCTCTCTCACACTTCTATTCAACATAGTTCTTAAACACTGGCCAGGGAAATTAGACAGATGAAAGAAATTAAAGGAACAACTATAGGAAAAGAGGAACTTAAACTAGCACTATTTGCTGATGATATGATTCTATACGTAGGAGACCCAAGAAACTCCACCAGAAAATTTCTAGAACTAGTAAGTGAATTCAGCAAAGTAGCAGGATATAAAATCAACACCAGTAAATCAAAAGAATTTCTGTATATCAGTGACAAAGCCTCTGAGAAGGATATGAGGTAAACTACCCCATTCACAATATCCTCAAAAAAAAAATAAGATACTTTGGGAATCAACTTAACAAAAGAGGTAAAAGATCTAAACGAAAACTACAGAACCCTAAAGAGAAATCAAAGAAGATGGAAAGGTCTACCTTGCTCATGGATAGGCAGAACGAATACTATTAAAAATGACCACACTACCAGAAGCACTACACATATTTAATGCAATTCTGATCAAAATCCCAATGGCATTCCTCATAGAAATAGAAAAGTCCATCATGAAATTCATCTGGAAAAATAAGAGACCCAGAATAGCTAAAGCAATCCTCAGCAGGAAGAGTGAAACAGGTGGCATGGCTATACCAGACCTTAATCTATACCACAGAGAAACAGCATGGTACTGGCACCAAAACAGGCTGGTAGACCAAAGGTAGAGAATAGAGGACACAGAGACCAACCCACAAATTACAACTACCTTATATTAGACAAAGGTGCCAAAAGCATACACTGGAGAAAGGATAGCATCTTCAACAAATGGAGCTGGGAGAACTGGAAATCCTATGCAACAAAATGAAATTGAATCCCTATCTCTCATCCTGCAAAAAAAGTTAACTCAAAATGGATCAAGGACCTAGGGATTAAACCAGAGACTCTGCAGCAAATAGAAGGAAAAGTAGGCCCTAATCTCCATCATGTGGGGCTAGCTCCCAACTTCCTTATAAGATGCCTATAGCACAAGAATTAAAACCAGGAATCAACAAAAGGGATGGATTCAAACTAAAAAGTTTTTTCTCAGCAAAGAAATCAATGTGTGAGGTGAACACAGAGTCCACATTCTGAGAGCAAATTTTTACCCCTCACACTTCAGATAGAGCTCTAATCTCTAGGGTATATAAAGACTCAAAAAAGCCAAGCACCAAAAAAACAAATAACCCAATCAACAAATGGTCTAAGATCTGAACATACACTTCTCAGAAAAGGATACACAACCAACAAATATATGAATAATGCTCATCATCTCTAGCAATCAGAGAAATGCAAGTCAAAACTACTCTAAGACACCACCTCACTCCAGTGGCAGCCATTATGAAGACAAACAAGTGCTGGCGAGGATGCGGGGTAAAAGGCACACTCATACACTGCTGGTGGGACTGTAAATTAGTGCAGCCAATTTGGAAAGCAGTATGGAGATTCCTTGGAAAGCTGGGAATGGAACCACCATTGGACCCAGCTATTCCTCTTCTCAGACTATACCCAAAGAACCCCAAAACAGCATACTACAGGGACACAGCCACATCAATGTTTATAGAAGCACAATTCACAATAGCTAAACTGTAGAGACAACCTAGATGTCCTTCAGTGAACGAATGGATTAAAAAACTGGCATTTATACAAAATGGAATATTACTCAGCACTAAAAATGAATAAGATCAGGGCATCTGCAGGGAAATGGATGGCATTAAAGATTATGCTAAGTAAAGTTAGGCAATCTCCAAAAAAAAATCAAATGCCGAATATTTTCTCTGATATAAGGGGGGGGGTGACTCAAAGTGGGGTAGGGAGGGAGAGCATGGGAGGAAGATTACCTCTAGATAGGGAAGAGGGGTAAGAGGAAAAGGGAAGGAGAAGATGAATAGCAAGGATGGTGGAAGGTGATGTTCATCATCATACAAAATACATGTATGAAGATGTGAATTTGGTGTCAACATACCTTATGTACAAAGATATGATAAATTGTGGTATTATGGTGTATTAAGAATTGTAATGCAAAATAAAAGAGCTCATGTATAATGGCATAATTTCGTGTGAACATACTTTATATAGAGAATTATGAAAGATTGCTCTGTGAATGGATGATCATGAATGTAATGCATTCCACTATTGTCATGTAGGAAATAAACTTTTTTTAACAAGGAGGAGAATGGGTACAGCACTAAGGCCAGACGGTCAACGTCGTCCCCACCCATCATATAATGCAAACTCGTTTCTAGTCTGGTTCCCAGTGGGAATGGAACAGTACTGGAGACGTCAGTAAGTGGAATGCAGGGGCATGAAACCATTGCTACCAATTGCATCACCTCCTCATTATAGTCACAATTATCTGCCATTGTCCATGAGCCACTGTCAATCGGTCCCCAAGCTGCAAAGTGATCACACCTGCGGCTGCCCCCCTGGCATGGAGGAGACAACTAGCCCAGGTGGGTTCCAGCACTTTATTATCAACATGAGCAGCAAAAATGAGCCACAAGTCAACCCCCAGACACCTGGTCCCACGGGGTGACACCACCTGTGGCCACAGGTGCTGGGGGCTCTGCTGCCGGGAAGCCAACTCTGTGCTACAGCCAAGTAGGTCCATGAACTCACAGGAAGCTGAAGAGAGTGTTGGTGACAACTCGTCTTCCTGTTGGAGAAAGTTTCTGTAGTTTCTTTCAGTTTTCCCTGTGGCTCTGTCAGTGACAACATTTCATGGTATGTCACATCTGGAAACAGCTTGCGCCTCCCTTCTCCTACAGTCCCATCCACAGATGTGCCCCTGGGAGCTACCCAATGCACCCCCAGGCCCTCGGGGACCACTCTGCTCATTTCCTGTAACCCCCCAACAGGCGGCAGAGCCCCTCGGGCATCCTGTGGGGATGGCCTGGGTTTGGAGTGCTCGGTTCCCTCTTTGGTGTCCTTGGCTAAAGCCATAGCAAAGCTCTGATTTTAAACTCCATCAGCCCCAAATGTCTGTGTGGTCGAGGATGGAGCTGCTGGGGGGTGGGGGACCAGTAAGGGGGGGACCTGGGAGCCGAGCACTTGCCCAGCTCACGCAAGGGCCTGCTACTCCATCCCGAGGGTCATGGAGGGAAGATGGGCCCAGCAGGTCACTGGGAGCAAGCCCTGGTGGGATTTGGGGACTCTGCGCCTTGCTCTCTGTCACTCTCTGGGTTTTGCTCCCTGCCCTCTTCCACCATGACGTGGCTTGTATTTAATAGAAAAAAATCTCATTAACTTAAGTTACACCACACTGACCCCTGGTCTCTGTCTGCTTCCTTTCTTGGTGACATCACTTGCTGCAGATGATGGAGAATTCCCCCTGGGGCTCTGGACATGACTAAGAGGCCCACCAGAGTTCTGGCCGCCACAGGAAGAGACCTGAGGGAAGCTTCTAGCAACCCTTGGAAGCCCCAGAGGAATGCAGGAAGGTGCTACCCCTCCCCTTGGGGTCCTTGTTGGCCTGCAAGGCCCCATGAGTCCTGGGGGACCCCCCTTGGTCTGAAGCTCCCTGATCTCTTTGGTTTTGGGGGGGCCATGGGTCACTTTGTGCTAGGAGGAGACACGTGTCCTGGCTTGTTGAGGTTGCAAGTCAGCAGCAAGAGCTACTGGATGGGGAGACAGAGGTCCCCTGGGTGAGAGAGGGGGAAGGGACATGGACAGAGGGAAGGGGACAGGGTAGAGGGGACAATGAAGGGGACCAGCCTCCCTGTTTTCATCATGAACACAACCAGGAGACTCCACAACACGTGGGACCACAAGGATCAGAATCAGCCTGCGTCCTGCTGTTGTGTGTATCTACAAAGAACGAACAAGACTGCTGGGAGCCATCAGCCAAGTAGGTATGACAATTCCCTTGCCAGCGTACCCCCATGTTTCTTTAGTGGAAGGACTCATGGAAATAGGGCATTTTGCAGGACATTGCATGTAAGGTGACCTTGCTCAAGGACCAGGGAGGATCCGCGTTTAGGGTGTTCCCCCTTTAGAATAGGGCGGTTTAGCATAATAGGAGATTAGGGTGTTCCCCCTTTAGAATAGGGCGGTTTAGCATAATAGGAGATTAGGGTGTTCCCCCTTTAGAATAGGGCATATCCTGCTGCTGAGTTCCTCTTGAGTTCTTAGGGTCAGACAGTATATTTGGGAGACAGAAGCCCAGGAGTAGTGGATTTGGGCAGAGAACGTGGATTCCCCCAGAACGTGTTTGTAGACGGCTGGTGTGAGTTCGGGAATAAAGAATTGCTGTTTGAATCTACAAGCTGTGTGGAGACTCGTGATTTGTGCCCAGCCAGAGACTGCGGCATCTGGTGGCCCGTACGTGGAACGCCTGAAGCTTGGGGGTAAGTGAAATTGCTGGCCCCTGAGGGAAGGCGAGAGAATGGGTGACCATTACAAAAAACAATGTGTTCTTCTTTTGATTTATTTTGTTTTTCTTTCAAGCTGCCTATCCCTAGAAATTTCTCAGGCAAACTGGAAAAAATGGTTGACTAAAGGCTTGAAGTTTGTCAGCCCTGAGGAAGAGAAAATTGATACAACAATTTTTTATTCCGTTTTTGTTTCATTCAGTTTTGGTTTTGTTTTGTGTTATCTTAGTGGGTTGCATTATGTTTATAGTAGATTAAAACAAACTGAAAAGATGTTAAGTAAATTGTTAGAGGTTCAGAACATGGAGAAAGACATTTTAGATCAAGCAAAAGAGAAGGTCTCTCGAGCTAGTCAGACAGAGGAAGAAAATTTAAAGAAAAAGGGGTTGTTAGGAAAAAGGCCACAACAGGAGGCTGTTACTAACTCCGTTTTATCACAAGAGGGTTTAATTCAACCAACAGCCCCACCGATAGAGACAGCTGAGTGGCCCTCAAACCCTGTAGTTGATAATTGGGATCCTGAGACAGGACCTCAAAGATTAGCATGCACTGTACTTGAGCAGGCAGGAGGGCAGCAAATTCACAGTGCTTTAGATATTAAAACAGTGAAGCAGTTAAAGGAGGCTGTAACAACCTATGGTCCCCAAGCTCCCTTCACAGTAAGCATGGTCAAGTCCATTACTAACTTGGACATGACGCCAGCAGATTGGGCTAGCATGTGTAAATCTGTGCTAAATGGAGGACAATATTTGTTATGGAAGGTTGCCAATGAGGAATTTTGCGCAGAGACAGCTAGGCGAAATGCAGCAGCCGGTTACCCTCAAAGAAATCTAGAAATGTTGCTAGGGAAAGGACCTTATGAGGGTCAGCAGCAACAAATTGAATATGATCCTGCTATATATGCACAAATTGCTGCAGACGCAGTTAGGGCATGGAAGACTTTACAAGGACATGGAGATTTACAAGGTCAGCTATCTAAGGTAATACAGAGAGCTAATGAACCTTATGCTGACTTTGTAGATAGGCTAATTCAAACGGCTGCCAAAATATTTGGGGATACAGAACAAGCAATGCCATTAATAAAACAACTGGCTTATGACCAAGCAAATCGTTGCTGCAGAGAGGTTATTAGACCATGGAGACATGAAGATTTAAACACATATATTAAATTATGTAGAGATATTAATGAACAAGGGCAAATCTTGGCAGCTGCAGTACAACAGGCTTTAGATGCCAGGCCAAAAACATGCTATGATTGTGAACAAACAGGACATTTTAAAAGGACTTGCCCCATAGGAGGAGGATTTAACAAAACTAGGTATCAAAGAAATAGAATACCGGGTATTTGCCCACGATGCCGTAGAGGGAGACATTGGGCTAATGAATGCCGTTCTCAAACTACCATAGAGGGTACTCCCTTATCAAAAAACAGACAAGGACCAGGTATTTACCCACGATATCATGGAGAAAGGCATCAGGCTCCATTGCCAAAAAACGGTCAAGGGGGCCCAATGCTCCGGGGCCCACAACCACAAATATACGGGGCAGTGGAGGAACCCAGCAACACCATCAAAGTAGTGCCCAGGACACATTGTCCATTAAATCCCTCATCAGACAAACCCGAGGGAGCACAGGGTTGGACATCTGCACCTCTGCCAGAGCAGTACTAACTCCAGAGATGGGAGTTCAAATCATTCCCACAGGAATAAAAGGACCTCTTCCCCAAGGGACAGTAGGCTTATTATTGGGACGTAGTTCATCTACATTAAAAGGACTTGTGATAAGAACTGGGGTAATTGGCCCCGATTATGTAGGTGAAATAAAAATTATAGCTAGTTCTCCAAGAGGTATATCAGTAATTTCACCTGGAGATAGAATAGCACAGTTGTTAATAATACCCAGCCTACATAATAAATTTCCTAGTCATAGTGTAAAAAGAGGTTCCAGGGGATTAGGCTCCACAGGTGTAGATTGGGCTATGTTGTCTTTAAATTTAGATTCTCGCCCAATGTTAAAACTAAATATTCAAGGACACGACTTTAATGGGCTACTGGACACAGGTGCAGACCTTAGCATCATATCTAGTCAGGAATGGCCAAAACATTGGCCATTACAACAAGCCACTCAAACGCTTCGAGGCCTAGGAGTGGCTACTAATCCCCATAGAAGTGCAATGGTATTAGATTGGAAGGATCCTGAAGGATGTGAGGGAACTATACAGCCATATGTATTGGATCATCTTCCTATAAATTTATGGGGACGAGATGTCCTATATCAATTAGGTTTGACGTTAACAAATAACATCAATCCTAATGCACCTACTACTAGGGCTAGACAAGGTTTTAGGAAAGAAAAAAGATTAGGAAAACAAGGACAAGGTATAGCAGCACCAATTCAAATAGATCAAAGAACAGACAGACATGGCTTGGATTTTCAGAAAGGGCCACTGAGACAATAAAAATTACTTGGAAATCAGAAAGACCAGTGTGGGTTCCTCAGTGGCCCCTGACTAAAGAAAAGATACAAGTAGCCCATGATCTGGTCAAACAACAATTAGTGGAAGGACATATACAACCTTCCATATCTCCCCATAATACTCCCATTTTTGTCATTAAAAAGAAATCTGGTAAATGGAGATTATTGCAAGATTTAAGAGCCATTAATAATGAGATGGTTATTATGGGACCTGCTCAGTCAGGGATTCCTCAATTGTCTGCTTTGCCAAAAACCTGGCATGTTTTAGCCATAGATATTAAAGATATTTTTTTCAATTCCAATTCATCCCGAGGATAGTCCACGTTTTGCATTTACTATCCCTGCATTAAATCATGAAGGTCCTGATCAGAGATATGAATGGAAAGTACTCCCTCAAGGGATGGCTAACAGTCCAACTATGTGTCAAATATATGTTAACAAAGCAATCCAGCCACTTAGAAATCAAAATCCTGAACTACAAATATTTCACTATATGGATGATGTATTATTGGCACATAAAAACATATTGCTGGAATGTTATGCCACACTTACAAACTTATTAAAAAATTATAATCTAGAGATAGCAATAGATAAAGTACAATTAAATTTCCCAATTAATTATTTAGGAGTTCTATTATCCTCAACCATGATCCGTCCACCAAAAATTCAAATACGAGTAGATCAACTCAAGTCACTTAACGACTTTCAAAAGTTATTGGGAGACATAAATTGGATAAGGCCTTATCTAGGTATACCAACAGGAGAGTTGGGACCTTTATTTGATATTCTAAAAGGGCCATCAGATCCAAACTCACCTCGCATGTTAACTCCTAAAGCAAGAAAGGCATTGAAAATTATTGAAATATATGGAAAATATACATTTGGATAGAATTGATATAAGTTTGCCTTTATTATTTATTGTACTACCAACAAAAAATATTCCTACAGGAGTATTTTGGCAAGAAGGTCCATTATTGTGGATACATTTATCTTATTCTCCTAACACTATTCTTACTAGGTATCCTGAGGCTGTAGGACAATTAATACTCAAAGGAATAAAAGCAGCAAAGGGAGTGTTTGGAATTTCTCCCAATAAAATTATTACTCCATATACTAAGGATCAAATTGATGAGTTAGCTAATGAGTTAAATACTTGGGCAATAATCATGTCTAAATCTAATGTTTCATTTGATAATCACTTACCATCTAATCCTTTGTTGTCTTTTTGGTCTAAGCATCCTGTAGTTTTTCCAAAAATGACAAGAAAAACCCCTATCATGAATGCTCCAAATATATTCACTGATGGGTCAAATAATGGTACAGCAGCAGTAGTTACCCCTGATCAAACTTTTACATTTTTAGTACCCAAACAATCAGCTCAAAAGGTAGAGCTTAATGCAGTATTACAAGCCTTTTTAATGTTTAAAGATTCTGTATTTAATTTATTTTCTGATAGTCAGTATGTAGTTAATGCTATAGTATCCCTTGAAGATGCTGGTAGGATTTCCCCTTCTACTGTTTTCTCTGTTTTCCACTATACAAAGTCTAATCTGGGACAGAAAAGATCCATTCTTTATAGGACATATTAGAGCACATACAGGATTGCCTGGAGCCCTTAGTTTGGGCAATGATTTCGCAGATAAAACTACACATGACATACATATTTTCTCTACACTAGAAGAAGCTACGAATTTTCATAAAAAATTCCATGTTAATGCTAATACTTTACAAAAGCGTTTTAAAATAACTAAGGAACAAGCCAGACATATAATAAAACAATGTCAAAATTGTGTGACCTTTTTACCACAAGTTAACCTTGGAGTCAATCCTAGAGGACTGACACCTAACCATATTTGGCAGATGGACGTCACACACTTGCCAGAATTTGGAAAATTAAAATATTTACATGTTACAGTTGATACTTCTTCCGGATTTTTGATGGGCTCCCTTCATGCCGGAGAAAAAACTAAAGATGTTATAGCTCATTGCTTACAAAATTTTGCCACTGTGGGCATTCCTAAACAGTTAAAAACTGATAACGGTCCTGGCTATACCTCTACCTCTTTTAAACAATTTTGCTCATCATTTGGTATTACTCATATAACAGGAATTCCATACAATCCACAGGGACAAGGCATAGTTGAAAGAGCTCATCAAACTGTTAAAATGTACTTATTAAAGCAAAAAGAGGGAATTGGAAAGGGATATATATCCCCCAAAGATAAACTTAAAATAACGCTTTTTACTCTAAACTTTTTAAATTTGGATTCATCAGGACTTAGTGCTGCGGAAAGGCATATGTATCCAAAAAATGTGCATAAGCCTAAAGTACTTTGGAAAGATATTCTAACAGGACAATGGAAAGGTCCTGACCCAGTGATTGTCTGGAGTCGGGGCTCTGTTTGCGTGTTTCCACAGGGAGAACAGCAGCCGATTTGGATTCCAGAAAGACTAACCAAAACGATTTCTACAGATTGAAAAGAAGATGATTTGACTCAAATCCATAACAGCTGATATCCAGAACTCCAGCTTGGCCATTCTTACATCTGCGACTGTGATTATCCAGGATGCTTTTTTCAATATCTATTTTATTATTGCATTTTTCCATATCATAAGGCTCTATTTTTTATTTTTTTTAGCTTATACAAACCTGGGTTAATGTTTTTCTGATCAGTTTTATTTTTTTGACTGTGGAGTTTTTAAACATTGCAATGGAGATTTCACCTAGGTAAAGATACAAGGCCTTTATTATTATCTTATGTGTTGTACGTTTGTTTGCACATTTGTGTTTTGTGTTGTATGTCTGTGTGCGTATGTCCGTATTTCATATATGAGGAGCGCTCATAAAAAATGGATCCAAATTATCATTTTTTTTATTCACGTGATTTAAATGGGTTAATTTAAATTAGATAAACAGCTGTTAAGGATTGTTTTTAAAGGTGGTTAACAGATCTGCTTGTTTACTAATTTAAATCAGGTAAACAGCTGTTAAGGATTGTTTTTTAAGGAGGTTAACAGATCTGTTTGTTTACTTTCACCTTTCCTTTTCATTATATTTAATAATTCTTTTCAGGATAATGTCTTTTAGCATCATTGCCAGAATTCCTATCTTCATCCCAATGAATATAACTCAACAAGTATGCTCAATCAAGGAGTCAACTTACTTTGGGAGGAGACGGACATATTGATAGATTCCTCCACTTTGAACCGCTTGCAGAACTTGCCTGGACTATGTAACTACGTTTAGTGCAGCAAATTGTGGTAATGCTGGCATATATTTGCTGATGGTGTCACCAGTGATCTTTGCTGATGGTGTCACCAATGATGCAATTTTTCCAAAGGAACTGTCAATTGGCTTGGTGTCGTGGCATTTCTGTATCCTCCTCCCTTCTGCTAGTGATGGTCTAAATTTGGGGGCCAATGGCTATATGCTGGACCGGTAGTCAGCGACGGGTATGATCCAATTGCAGTGGTATCAACCTAAGACAGGAGGCTGACGCCTAAAGGTCAGTTGCCTAAAGGTCAGTTTTCCAATGACGGGTAAGAGCCATATGTTGAACTGGACAACCTACCAGGCACGGTTCTTAAGCCACATTACTTGTTGTTTAATTAATCAGAAGGGGGGAGATGCTGGGAGCCATCAGCCAAGTAGGTATGACAATTCCCTTGCCAGCGTACCCCCTTGTTTCTTTAGTGGAAGGACTCATGGAAATAGGACATTTTGCAGGACATTGCATGTAAGGTGACCTTGCTCAAGGACCAGGGAGGATCCGCGTTTAGGGTGTTCCCCCTTTAGAATAGGGCGGTTTAGCATAATAGGAGATTAGGGTGTTCCCCCTTTAGAATAGGGTGTATCCTGCTGCTGAGTTCCTCTTGAGTTCTTAGGGTCAGACAGTATATTTGGGAGACAGAAGCCCAGGAGTAGTGGATTTGGGCAGAGAGTGGATTTGGGCAGAGAACGTGGATTCCCCCAGAGCGTGTTTGTAGACGGCCGGTGTGAGTTCGGGAATAAAGAATTGCTGTTTGAATCTACAAGCTGTGTGGAGACTCGTGATTTGTGCCCAGCCAGAGACTGCGGCACAAGACCACGAGAATGAATGGCCATCACCACAGGGCCAGCCCTGACCTCCTGTCTGTTCAGGTCCAATGGGCAGTAAACGGCAATGTGTTGCCAAAAAACGTTGCCAGGCGGCTCAGGGGATCTGGGTTGTGGGGACACGTCTTGGAAGTTACTGGAGCTCTCGTCACTGAGGACAGAGACATCATGGGGGACAGGCAGGTGTCAGGGTGGGCTCCTCAGCCATGAGCTGCCCACCAACCTGGGTGGCCATAGCCTCCTAGTGAGCTGCAACTGAGGAGGATGGGGCAGCCCATCCCCACGGCATTTCCCCTTGGGGGCCTCCACCTCAGTTCTTGGGGGACAAGGGCCGGATTAACCACAGCAATCAAAAGAGATAAGCTGATAAACATGTGGGCACATAAACGCACCGCAAGGGAAACAGCTGGTGTAAAATGTCACATTGCTTTGGCTCCAACTGTATGACTCCAATAAAATGGGGAAACAGTCGACCATGGAAACATTAAGGTTGCTGGGGATTCCAGGAAAAGGGGGAGATGGACATCTGTAGAGGGGACTATGGAGGAAAATGTGTTCCAGGCTTGAGGAGAAGATGATGTGGGGTGGCTCTAAAAGAATGGCCCAGCTGAGGGGCTGCAGGGTGGCACCTTTAATGCCAGCAGCTCAAGAGGCTGAGGAAGGAGGATTCTGAGTTTGAGGCCGTCCTCAGCAACTTAGTGAGGCCCTAAGCACATTAGAGAGGCCCTGGCTCAAAATAAAAAGTAAATAAAGATCACTGGGGAGCGGCCTCAGTAGTTAAGCGCCTCGAAGTTCAGCCCCAGTCCCAACAACGTACACAGGGAGATGCAAGGTGGCGGGTTCAGTGAAGCAGGGTTTCTCGGAGCTCACCTGCTTGGGACTCCAGCAGCGGGAATCCTGCTTCCCCCCCCAAGGTAGATGAGAAATGGATTGAACTAGTACTCAATAGAGGACAAAGAGCCCAAGAAAAATAGAAACTTTGAGTGCATAAAATGAGGAAAAAGGAAAAAAAAGAGATAAAGTTGTTTGCAGGAGGAGTAGGAATACCACACAGGCCAGAAAAAGCAGAGAACTTCTAGAAACAGGCTTAGCGCAAGAAACCCAAGACTGAAGGCCGCCTAGCCTGGCCAATATGGGGGGCTGTGGGGCTCAGTAAACGGGCCCAGGGAAGATGCCCTGAGCTTACCAAGCACCGGCCAGGAGGTGAGCCAGGTGCCATCAGGGATTAATGCGCACCTGCCTGAAGGCAGCTGGGGAGTCAGATCCTGGGGTCTGCGGGGAATCACGTGATTTTATCTGAGACTAGGGAGGACTCCACTGAGCCCAGCAAGCCCAGAGAAAGTCAGACCCACCTCTGTCCTACCATGCAGTCTGGTGGCTTGCAGGGGCTCCAGGGCCCAGCAACAGCAGACAGGAATTTAAGAGGTGGGTGCAAGGGTGCTCCTGACTCAGCCCACTGCTGCTCAGCCTCCACTCAGCTTGAGGCTCGACACTTGACTAGGCCTATGGCTGGGCGCTCAGCCCAGTAGGCTCACTCAGCAACTGACCCCAGGAGGCCAGAAAGGGCAGCATCCCTGAGTAAATGAAATGGCAGTCGATTCCAAAAGTTTTAATACAATACTGGCACATCCAAATGTCTTCTCTGATAAGCAGATGCTGATCCATAAGGGGAGGCAGAGAATGGAGGGATTGTGGATTACACAGAAGGGACTGAAGGAGGGGGCCTTGGGATGGGAAGGACAGTGGAATGAGATGGACATTGTCACCCTATATACGTGGATGGCCACACCACTGGTGTGACTCTGAACCATGTTCAGTCAGAGGAAGAAGCTGTGCTCTGTCTGTGTACAATGTGTCAAAGTGCCTGTACAATTAACTAAAACAAATAAAGTTAAAACGACTGGCCTGTCGCATACAAAAACCTTAAAATGATAATGAACCATGATCAAATGGGGTTCATCCCAGGGGTGGCAGGTTAGTTCAGCATCTGGAAATGAGTGAATATGATTCATCCCATGGACAGACTTAAAGACAAAACCCATCGTTCTTTCAATACGTGCAGAAAAACCATTTGACAAGACACAGCATCCATTCCTGCTCCAATCACTAGAAAAAAATCAGGATAGCAGGAATAAAATTCAACATGGGGAAAGGTATGTATGCTACACCCCAAGCCAACGTCATTCTCAATGGATAAAACTGAAATCAGTCCCTCCCCAGTAGGAACAAGACAGGGAAGCCCCCTTTCACCACCTCTAGTCAACATGGTCCCTTTAAAATCCTAGCCAGGGAATTCAGATAAAAGGAAGAAGTCAAAGAATACAAATAACAACTGAAAATATCCCTATTTGCTGTTGACATATTCTATCTTTAGAAGACCCCAAAAACTATACTTCTAGAACTCATTGATAAATTCAGCAAAGTAGCAGGATATAAAACCAACACCATAAACTGACTGTGCTCCTTTACACCAATGAGGAGTCAGCTGAAGGAGACAGAAAACTACCCCATTCACAACAGCCTCAAAAAGGCTGGGCCTGGGGCTCAGGGTAGAGCAGTTCCCTTGCAAGAACAAGGTGCTGGGTTTGATCCTCAGACCACATAAAAATACATAAATAAAAAATAAAGGTATTGTGTCCAAATTTTACTTATACACACACACACACACACACACACACACACACACACACACATATATATATATATATATATATATATATATATATATATATATATACTCCTCAGAACTAAAATACTTGGGAATCAGTCGGACAAAAGAGGTGAAAGATCTCTACAATAAATACTAGAGAATCCTAAGGAAAGAAATGGAAGACCTCAGAAGCTAGAGAGAAATACCAAGTTCTTCCATAGACAGAATTAATAATGTCATACCTACCAGAAGCTCTCTACAGATTGCTTACAATGCCTTACAATTCCCATGCTTAATAGAATAAAAAGCTATCGTAAACTCCTTTGGAAACATAGAACATCAAAAAGCAATCATTAGCAAGGACACAAGAGACGTCATGATTTGGTCCTTGAATCATACTACAGAGCTATGGTAACCAAGACAGCATGGTATTGGCCCAAAAGCAGACATGCAGACCAAGGAACAGGTTAGAAGGCACAGAAACAAACCCATGGAAGTGCAGTTATACTAGACAGAGACGCCACAAACATACATTGGAGAAAATATAGCCTCTTCAGCAAATGGTTTTAGGAAAAATAGAAAGTCATCTGTAGCAAATGAAACTGAACCCCTAAGTCTCACCTGGCACAAAAACCAAACTCAACATGGATCAAGAAGGTGGGCAACAGACCAGAGACCCTGCTCCTACTAGAAGGAAATGTAGGCCTAGCTCTCAATCATCTCACCTTAGAAACCAACTTCCTCAACAAGACTCCTAAAGTTCAAGGAAATCAGTCCAGAACCTATAAGTGGGATGACATACAACTAAAAAGCTTCTTCAAAGGAAAAGAAACAATCACGGACATGGAGAGCCTACAGAATGGGCGAAAATCTTGGCACCTGATCTTTTAGATAGAGCATCAATTTCCAGGATATACCAAGAACTCAAAAACTTAACACCAAAAACAACCCCAATCAATAAATGGGCAAAGGAACTGAACATGCACTTCCCAGAAAAATAAAAGGAATAGTCAACAAATATATGAGAAAAGGTTCAACATCTAGAAATCAGAGAAATGTAAATTAAGACCACACTTAGGCCGAGTGCAGTGTGCACGCCTGTGATCCAAGAGGTTCCGGAGGCCAAGGCAGGAGGATGTGAGTTCAAAGCCAGCCTCAGCAACAGTGAGGATCTAAGCAGCTTAGTGAGACTCTATATCTAAATAAAACATAAAATAAGGCTGGGGATGTGGCTCAGTGGTCAAGTGCCTCCCAGTTCAATCCGCAATACCCGCCCCCACCAAAAAAAAGAAAAACTAAAACCACACTGAGATTTCATGTCACTCCATTCAGTGTGGTAATTATCAAGAATCTAAGTAACAATAAATGTCGAGGAGGATGTGCAGAAAGAGATTCATTCACACACTGCTGGGGGGAGTGCAAATTGGTGCGGCCAGTATGGAAGGCAGTATGGAGATTCTTTAGAAAAAGGAGAATGGAAGCACCATTTGAGCCACTTACACCATGCTTTGGTATATACCTACAGGACTTCAAGTCACCATACTTTAGTGACACAGCCACATTCATATTTATAGAAGCTCTAGTCACAATAGCTAAGCTATAAAACCAACCTAGATGGGCTTCAACAGATGAATAAAGAAAATGTGAGATAGATAGGTAGATAGATAGATAGATAGATAGATAGATAGATAGATAGATAGATAGATATAGAGGGGAAGGAGGGAGTGGGAGGGAGGGAGGGAGGGAGGAGGAGGGAGGCAGGCAAGAAAGGGAAGGAAGAAGGATCCAAGGGTTCCAAGACTGATGGGTTGGTGCCCAGGGGCATACAGCAGTCAGTGGGCTCTTTTTGGCGTGGGCCAGTTTACTCTCCACAATTTCCTCTCAGGACCAACGTGGAGATCCAGGTGTTGGGAAGCATACGCATTGGGAGTGGGTGTCACTGCTCTGAGCTGCTGTCAGTCAGCAGCCCCGAGATACACTTCCTCCGTGTGTTCCCATCCACAGGTCACATCACATAGGTTGATACTTTATCCCAAGCCACACTCACTCTGTGCCTCAATGTGAGAGGCCCTAGGTTGGCTCGTTATGAATGGAACTGAGAAAGGAACCCAGGCTCCTCTGACCTTGGATGATGACAGATGCACTCAAGGAGTTTCCCTCCAGACCCTTCTTGTTTACCATTGTCTGAGGACAGGAGAGTAATTGGCCTTGCCTTTGGGGACACCGTCCCTGCCTACTGCCAGACAGGTCCTGTCAGGCCTCACCAGAACACCAAGGTCACCAGTCCACTGAGGGGTGAGCTCAGGCCCTGGGTCCCATATAACCTCCTCCTGGAGGGTCAGCTCCACGTCTGAATGCACAAGAGGCAGGGGAGGCAGGGAGGTGCCGCAGAGTACGACTCTCGCCACATTATAACTGCAACTCAGGTACTTATAGAATTGCTATTTACTTGAAATGTTATGGCATCAGTTTTATTTAACAGCATTAGTATGATTTACAATATTACCAGTATTATTGTTCATGTGTAAATTAATATAAATGTGCACAAGGAATTATAATTCAGGAGATTGATAAATCTAGCTCTACAATAATCTCTAGGACATAAAGTGTTTAAAAACCTATCATTTTGGCTCATAAGCTCAGACATGCAAACTAAAAAGCCTATGTAATATTAGTCGTAATAGAAACTTACAAAAAGTTGAAAAAATTTAGTTGTTTTAAATGTACCCAAGTTCACTACAGGTGAATGATTAATTATTTCTTCTTCACTATCACATACTTGTTATTTTTAAACTTAGACAATGTTAATGCCTTTTGAAAATGTCCTCAAAAAAGACAAGAGGGCTGGGGCTGGGGCTCAGGGGCAGAGCACTCACCTAGCACGGGTGAGACACGGGTTCCATCCTCAGCACCTTAAAGGGACATGTCCACCTACAACTAAAAAAATACATATTTACAAAAAGTATAAATGAACTGCAGAGGGATCCATAGAGTTAAGGGAAGGGAGGTGAGAGGGGAGTGCAGGGACTGAATTAGAACAAACTGTATTTCATGCTCTGGAGATTCTGTCAAACTGTATCCTAATGTTATAAATAACTAAAAAGAATCAGTAAAAATAATACCCCAAAAAGTAAAAAGAGGTGTGATTTAACAGTTTGTTACCAATTAAAATACTTCACAAAATTAGAAAAGGAAACCCTAAGGGTGCACAGAGATAGACAAGTAGTAAAATAAATTTTAATTTGTTACCAAATAAAATATACAATGTTTTCACAGCTGATCTCTCTGTAGTAGTGTTAGTACACAGAGCCCAGGGACATTCATCTGGTGACAGTTAAGATCTCCTCATATTGGAAATGCTGTTCCTTGACACCTGTTGTGTTTCTGAAGCTCACAGGTTCGATAGCTGATGTTTAGCTTTAGAGTCTTTACTAATGCAAACCATGGAGAAAGGGCAGGATTTAAACCCAGAGTTTTCCAGAAAAGGCAATTCTTTCATATAGATTCATTGAATTTAAAAAAATTATACCAGGGATGAAAGGATATTTAAAAATACTAGAAGAAAGGGCTGGGGCTCAGGGGCAGGGGCCAGGGGTAGGGCTCAGGGGCAGGGGCTCAGGGACAGGGCACTCGCCTGGCACATGTGAGGCACTGGGCTCAGTCCTAGCACCACATAAAAATACCATCTATAACTAAAAAAATACATTCAAAATACTAGAATAAATACAAATTTGTGGTAAAATTAGAAAATACATAACTAGGCAAAGTAATATTATTATAGAGAACCACAGGCCCCTAATCTGTCTATAGTTCATGTCCTTCTATGTTCACACACATTGTTCCTCGATTCCTAAAAATTTCTAGAAGCCTTGCCCTCTCCCAGCTTTATTCTTTACTAATGCCCAATCCATGAGTCAGCACAGAGAATTTCAGACAAGAATTTTTGCGTATGTAGTGATTTCTGAAAGAGTAAGACATGTTCTGCTTCTATTAGATTTACTGGTGCCTCTGGAAATAAATCAGACCTTTGCTGTAATCTCACTGAAGTTTCTGTAGCAAAGAAGAGGAGCTTAGAATGATCTATAGCAAACTTATTTTGTCTTCCATGAGACACATTTCATTTTCTAAAGCTTTCTTGGCGTTCTTGTCATGCTTATCTTGATCAATGATGTTTGGAAATGAAAATGATCTTCCTAAAAATGTAGTCCAAGTACAGTTTCCATCCAGTCACTGAAAGATCACAGAATTTAAGTTTTCACGTAGATCAAGGTAAATTGAGTATAACCTCCAGGAATTCATGTGATTTTATAGAAAGATGAATGGCAATTAGACCATAATAGTGGAGATCTTTCCCATCTTGTTCTCAAACGTCTGGATGCAGGCATTGGAACCAGGGTGACAGCAGCTTGGGAAAACAGGGCAGATTCCCTGAAGGACACTCAATGGCCCGGGGGTCTGCTCCCAGCACTCAGGTGTCCTTTGGGGTCTGAGTGAATATGCATCTAGAGGTTTCTGAGCTCAGGAATGTTGCAGCATCTTCCAAACAGGAACAATTCAAATGGAAGACGTGCAGCTGGACTTCACCTTGCTCATTGCAGACACTCCCTTTTCCTCCTTGGGGACAGATAGGCCAACTAGAATGTGATGGGTGAATTTTATTGGTCCTGTTACCAGTGCCTGGAGCTTAGTTTTGAAATACTTAGTTACCCTTGAAATTGAAAGTTTTATTGCATTTACAAAGCGTGTGTGTGAGACCTCTTCTTTCATCCGAGGAGAGGCAAGCAAACAGGTAAACTGTTGGCTAAACTCTCCTTGTGCCAGGCAAACATGTGACCAGAGATCCAGGAACTTGAGAGTCTCAGGCAGGAGGATGCCAAGTTCAAGACCAGCCTCAAAAACCTAGTGAGGTCCTAATATCCTCAGTGAGAAACTGTCCCCATATTTAAAAATAAATAAAAAGGGTTGGGGGTTGGGGATGTAGCTCAGTGGTAAGGCACCCCTGGGTCCAGCACCAGTTCTCTTCCTCAAAAAAGTCCCCTTTGTTGCTTTCTACAAATGACCCTGGGCTGGATTTCCAGCTAATGTCAGCAAGGGGTGAGTGACAGCACTACTCCCGTTTCCACATCTCCTGATCCTACTTCACAAAACACACACACACACACACACACCTTGGGTGGGAATCAACCCAACGCCAACAGAAGGACGCTGGCTTCACCTGTCACGGGATTGACTCTCACCAATTTGGCTCACACCAAGAGGGCCAGGGCACAAATGCCACCTTTCCCCTCTCTGACTCAGGATGCAAACCGAGTTGAAATTACTCACATGGGGCTACATGGCTGACCCTGAGGGTAAGTGATGGTGACTGGCTTAGAGGAAGCTATGGAGGGGCAGGACACATAAGTACATAGTTCCTCCCAATTCTGCACTTGTGTAAGGAAACAGTGGGATGAGCAGGTGAGGCTGTCCTCCTAGAGTATCCAGTTTCCAACTCCAACCTGGGAGTCTACAGCTTTCCCTGGGCAATGTCTCCGTAGCAGCCGTGTTTCACAGACACCGCTCCCAGGACACACAGGACCACATCTTAGGAACTGGGAAGGGAGGGATTCAAAGGAAGTGATGGAATTTATAATCCAAAGGAAAACGCAGTAGGTCCACCAGACAGAGGGGAAGGCATAACCACCTCTCTGCGGTGAGGGGCTTCTACAAAATCATTGATCTGAAGAAGGAGTGGTGCACAAGCTAAAATTAGTTACTTTTTAATTGACTATTCTCCTTGGTCCGGGTTGGGGTGGACCAGCTTTCCTGTGGGCTGGACCAGCATTCTGCCCCCGAGCCACACGCCATCCCTTGAATTTAAAATAATAATGGAAATAAGAGGCTATCCTACTTCCAAAGAATTTTTTTAGTACATGATGATTCTAGTGACTGTAAAATGTGACATGATGACAAAATTCTGCTGCTGTCAAACACTTCTGGTTCTCTCTGCAGAAACTCGTCATTGGCTTCAACATGCCCATGAAGATGGACCGAGATTCCAGACTCAGGGCCACGAGAAGTGCCTTCTACCTGCAGGCTGGGGTCGGGATCTCGGCCAACACCTGTCTGCTCTGCCTCCACCTGGCCGCCCTCCTCGGGGGCCACAAGCCCAGGCCCATCGCCCTCCCCATGGCCCACCTGTCTCTGACACACATCGTCCTGCTCCTCACTGTGGCCCTTTTGGTATCCACAGACATCTGGGAAGTGCAGGACATTCCGGGTGATGTCAAATGCAAAGTGCTGGTCTTCCTGCACAAGGCCATGAGGGGACTGTCCCTGGGCACCACCTGTGTCCTGAGTGTGCTCCAGGCCCTCACCATCAGCCCCAGTGGCTCCTCGCTGGCCAACTTCAAAGTCAAATCTGCAAACCCCATCCTGGGGGCATGTCTGTTCCTGTGGGTCTTCACCATGGCCATTACCAGTGACCAGCTTCTCTGCACGGTGGCCACCCCCAATGCCACACAGCCTGGTCTTCTCTTTGTCAACAGCCACTGCTCCTTCCTGCCAAGGTATAGGGGCATTTTTCTCCTCCTGGTAACGCTCAGAGACATCTTCTTCGTGGGCCTCATGGCCGTGTCCAGTGGGTACATGGTCACCCTCCTGCACAGACATCAGCAGCGCTGCCTGTCCCTCCACGGCTCCAGGATGTCCCCCCAGACCTCCCCCGAGCACAGGGCCACTCACAGCATCCTGCAGCTGCTCGGCTGCTTCGCCGCCCTGTACTGTGCAGACTCTGCGCTCTCCCTGCTCATCAGCAGGATGAGGAGAAATGACCCCATGCTCGGGAGCATCCACAACACGGTGGCCAGCGGCTATGGCACGCTCAGTCCCCTGGTGCTGCTCAGGGTGGACACACAGATCCTGAACATCGTAGGAGCCCAGTGGAGGAACAAAGCTCAGATACTGACAAGACAATGCATCTAAAGCAGCTCCTCCACTCTCGCTTACAAATCCCTCTATCCACACAAACTTCTTTCTGAAATGATTTCAGCAAGTGCACCTGATTCTCTGTCTGGTAAGGTTACCTATGTGACTACAAATGACCTTGTTATGGTTTTACTTGATATCTGCATCGGTGTCTTTAGGTACATCCACGGACTTTTACAGTCTCATCTTATTTTCTTCTTGTTTTATGAAAACTTCTTTTAAAGAAGTTCTATTAGAACCACGTTGTCCCTTATTCTGTCTGAAAATAGACTCTTTTAAAAAGAAGACTACAACATGGCTATCAACCAGGCGGTGCCATAACCCCAAAAGTCCATCAAGAAAAGAATAGATATTGTCTAGCATAGTCCAGGCCATGGGTTCAATCCACAGCAACCACAGGAAAAAGAAAAAAAAGAAAAAATGGATAAACAAATGCAGTGGGGCTGGGGATGTGTGTATGAACAGGCACATTATATATCCATATACACAAACATGCTAGCATATGTATGTATGTGTATATGTGTGTGTGTGTGCATATATAACTTATAGAATATCACTCTGACAGAAAGAGAAATGATAGATGCAACAATATGGATAAATCCCAAAAGTATTCAGCTAAAAAAAAAAAAACAAAACATCACAGATTGCTGAGTAAAATTCCATTGTGTATATAGAAAATAATGCTAAGTGAAGTTAGCCAATTGCAAAAAAAAAAAAAAAAAAAAAAAACAGATGCCGAATGTTTTCTCTGATATAAGGAGGCTGACTCATAGTGGGGTAGGGAGGGGGAGTACGGGAGGATTAGACAGACTCTAGATAGGGCAGAGGGGTGGGAGGGGAGGGGACAGGGGCTTAGCAAGGATGGTGGGATGTGATGGACATCACCATCCAAAATCCACGTATGAAGACACAAATTGGTGTCAACATACTTTTTCTGTATGTGAAAAATTGTGCTGTATATGTGTAATGAGAATTGTAATGCATTCCACTGTCATGTATTTAAAAAAAAAAAAATCAATAAATTTTTTTAAATCACAGATATATGTATACTCCACTCTTAGGAAGTATGCAGAATATGGAAACCCCAGAGTCACAGAGCAGAAGTTGGTGACCAGGGCCTGAGAGGGCAGGAGAGTGACCGTCTGCCTGAGGACACCTGGTTTCCTTTGGTGGTTATTAAAAGCTGTGCAACAAGGAAAGGTTGTAATAACATTGCGCCATTTCAAATATCACTAGATCCGATTTTCAAATGGACACTATCAGGAGAAATGAATCTCATTTAAAAACAACCCCCCCAAAAAAAACCTTAAAATGCTAGGATTCTGCTCAACGACAGCGGGTATAAACTCTGGTGACAGGAAGGCACTGTGGCGCTGCAGACCCCAACCGTACTCTGGACCCGACTCAGAGTTGTTAGGAACACCGGCTTCCAGGAACTGAGAACCTACTCTGCTGAGGCAGGTGTGGCTCTAGCTTCTTCCTAAACATTGATCCTAATTTTTCCCAGTGGTCTTGGGTCCTATAGGAGGAATCCTGACTTTATGGAAAACAAACAAAGGCTGGAAACCAAACTGATTGTCCCAGGGTCACCCACCATGCAGACCAGGGCTCTGATGGACTGACCAGTCTTTGAAAATCAACTCCAGTCCAGGGTCATTTCTGGACAGAGGAGGGGGGAAAGGAAGGAATCATCAAGGGGCTCCAGGAACCTTCGAGACTGAATTAGTCTTCATGTCCTTATTGTGGGGATGGTTCCGTGGGTGTATGTATGTGGCAGACCTAACAGGCTGTTCATTACATACGTGTGGTTTATTCTTATCAGTTTCACCTGAATAAGATTATTTTTAAATGAATAAAAGATATTAAAAGACAATTCAACAAAAGGCAGATGCCAACGACACCTAAGGAAATACGGCAGACACCACACATCATTATGGAATTGTAAGAAAATCAATTTAAAAACAAAAAAAATTGACAAAACAAAAAGTTGGTTCTTTGAAAAATAAAATAAAATTGAGAAACCATTACCACAAAGAGAATGAGGGAGAAAATTCAAATTGCTAAAATTCATGATGCAAAAAAATATCATGGTGGACACTAGTGAAATACAGAAGGTAATGAGAAACTGTTTTAAAAGTTTATACTCCAATAATATGCAAAATCATGAAGACATTGACCAATTACTAGAGACGTGTGACCTCCCCAAACTGAATAGGGAGGACATACATGGTTTAAGCCCATCCGTTTAAAGTAATAAAATGCAAGATGCCATCAAAAGCCTACAGGTAAGAAAAGCCCAGGTCAATTGAGATTGTCAGCCATGGTCTACAAGACCTTCAAAGCAGAAGTAACACCAAATTTCTCAAATTATTTTATGAAATAGAAAAGGAGGAACCCTTTCAAACTAATTCTATGAAGCTAGTATCACCCCGATACCAAAACCAGACAAAGATACAAGGAAAGAAAATTTCCCACCAGTATCCCTGATGAACACAGATGCAAAAATTCTCAATAAAATTCTGGCAAATAGGGGCAGGGGCTGTATTTCAGTGGTAGAGCACTCACTCGCCTGCCATGTGTGAGGCACTGAGTTTGATCCTCAGCACCACAGAGAAAATAAATAAAAATAAAGTCATTGTGTCCATGTACAACTAAAGAAAAATATTTTTTTAAAAAAATTCTGGTATATAGCATACAAAAACATGTTTAAAAGGTAGTGCACCATGATCAAGTGGTGTTTCTCCCAGGGATGTAAGGTTGGTTTAACACCTGGAAATCAATAAACATAATTTATCATATAAATGAACCTGAAGAGTCGTATGATTATCTTGATAGATGCAGAAAAAGCATTTAACAAAATTCATGCTCAAAACATTAGGAAAACTAGGGATAGCAGGCACATACCTCGACTCTGTTAGAGCCATCTATGTCAAACCCATGGCCAGTACCATTCCAGATGGAGAAAATTGAAAGCATTCCCTCTAAAACCTAGATCCAGACGGGGATGTCCCCTTTCACCATTTCAATTCCACATCTAACTGCTAGCCAGAGCAGTTAGAGAGAAGGAAATGAAAGGGATACAAATAGTAAAAGAAGAAGTCAAACTATCACTATTTGCTGACAACATGATTCTATATCTGGAATATCAAAAAATTCCACCCAAAATCTCTAGAACTCATAAGTGAATTCAGAAAAATGGCATGATATAAAATCAAGACCCATAAATCAAATGTGTTCCCACATGTCTCTGATGAATCCTCTGAAAGAGAAATTGGGAAAACTACCCCAATCACAATAGCCTCAGAAAGAAAAATACAATATTTGCAAATTAATCCAACCAAAGAGGTGAGAGACCTCCACAGTCCAACATCAGAACAGGAAGGAGAGAAACTGAGGAGGCCTTTGAAGACGGAGCCATCTCCCACGTACTTGGGTGGACAGGGTAAATCTCGTCACAATGGCCCTACTGCCAAAAGCACGGTACAGGTTGAATGCAATTCCTATTAAGACACCAATGATGTTCTGCATAGAAATAGAAAAAGATGTCATGAAATTCATTTGGCAAAATAAGAGGCCCCGAACAGCAAAAGCAATCCTTAGCAATAACGGGGTCAAGGGACGCATCAAAATACCCGTCCCTGAATCACACCACAGCGCTACAGTAACAAAAATGGCACGGTTGTAGCACGAAGACAGACCAACAAACAGGATAGAAAACAGAGAAACCCACATACACACAGTTCTCTCACACTAGACAAAGGCACCAGAAACACACATTGGAGCAAAGAGCCTCTTCGACAAATGGTGCTGGGAAAACAGGAAATCCATCTGCAGCAAGATGCAATGAAACCTCTCCCTCTCACCTTGCACCAAACTCAACCCAAAGTGAATCAAGGACTTTGGCACTACAGCAGAGACCTGAACCCAATGGAAGAAGAAATTAGCCCCAAATCTCCACCGTGTCAGCTTAGGAGCAGACTTCCTTAACAAGACCCCTAAAGCGCGCGCGCACACACACACACACACACACACAAAAAAAAAAAAAAAAAAAAAAAAAACCCCAAAATCAAGAATCAATAAATGAGATGAATTCAAAGGAAGAACTTCCTCTCAGCAAATGAAGCAATCAGTCATATGGAGAGAGAGAATCTACAGAATGGGAGAAACTGTTTAACACATGCACCTCAGAGCATTGATCTCAATCTATAAAGAATTCAAAAAACCTTAACACCAAAAAAAAAGCCAATCAGTAAATGGGCAAAGGAACTGAACAGACATCACAAAGGAAAAAAACACAACCCATCAACCAATATATGAGCAAACGTCCTCCCATACGCAGATTCTAATTCACAAGGGAGGCACTAGGGGGGATGGAGGTGGTTTGGAGTAGAGAGGGGAGTGGAGGGAGGGGGTGGGAGGGGGGAAGGACAGTGGAACCAGTCAGACATTATTACCCCACATGCACATATGATCACATGACTGGTGTATTTCCACCAGCAAGAAGGATGTGGAGTTATACTCCATTTATATATGATGTGTCAATGCGTTTTACTGTCAACTGTAACTCACTGTAACCAATGCAGGAAAAAAAAAACAAATAAAAAATAGAATCCAAGAATTACAAACCTATAGGAATTAAAACACTGTGGTGCTAAAACAGTAGGCAATGTACAGACCAGTGCCAGGGTGAGCCCCAAGGGCTTGCTGCATGCTCAACTTTGACCAGTGGGCCCATAATGGACAGCTGAGAACGGATAGTGCTCAAATGGTGCTTTAACAAATGGTGCTGAGGATACTTGATATCCACACGCAGAAGAGAGAAATCAAAGCCTTATCTCACACCATAACACACAAAAGATCAACTCAAAGGAAAAAAGTGAATGGTGAGACTTGAATTTGTAAAATTCCTAGAGGAAAATCCTGGGGCCCTATGTACCCACCCCTCCCCATCCTTCTAAAGTGATGCGTATCATCTTGATTCCAGTTGGATCCCTACAGAGTGTGGCATGGATCGAAATATCACGCTGTACTGATTAGCAGGTCAAGTTATTATGTTTCTATCTAAAATGAAAGATAAGAATAACTTGGTGAGTAAAATATAGAAAGAAAACTCAAGAGAAAAGTTTGACAACATTGCTTTAGGAAATGGTCCCTTAGCTATTACACTATGACACAGGACAGAATCATAAACAGGCAAGTGAAACTTCATCAAACCAAGAGCTTCTACTCAGCAAGTCAAGCAAGAACAGAGAAAAGGATCCAGCTGACAATGAGAGAAGTGACCTGCACATCACCTGAGAAGTGCACAGTGTCTCAATACAGAAATCATCCCTGGAACTCTAACAAAACCCTGGTAAAAACCCCTAAAGGAGTTTGGCACAGTGGCACACACCTAGAGTCCCAGTGGTTCAGGAGGCTACGTGGGGAGGATCACAAGTTGGAGGCCAGCCTCAGCAAGTTAGCAAGGCCCTAAGCTACTCAGTGAGGCCTTGTCTCTAAATGAAAAAATAAATAAATAAGAAGACCTGGGAATGTGGCTCAGTGATTAAGTGCCCTGGGTTTAATCCCCAGTAGAAAAGGTCAGAAAAACTTAAAATTCTATATTTGTTAAATTCATCAAATTGATCCAATACGCCTAGGTTAGTGTGTTTTTTTCTGATTACACTCTGGTTCATTCTAAGGCCAACTTACAAGGGTTAACTCTCAATCTATTAGGTTTTAAAAAATAAGCTACGAAGCTTTTGTTTGTTTGCTTTGTGTGGGTGCACCGATGTATATATTTGGTACAAAAAAAATTGACACATGAGCTCATAAATTAAAAATTTTTAAAAATGGATCCAAATACCTTTGGTTAATATGATTTTAAAGGTTCAATTTAAATTGGAAAAAATAAATAAAAGTACGAATGTCTTTAAAGTTACTGATGCACAGTTTTGTTTCTAAATGATTAAACAGCTGTTAAAATGTTAATATCTATAAAGTGTCTGACATCCATTGTCTCTAGGATTTTTATTTAACAGAAAAAAAGATTACTAATGCTATTCAGTGCACTTGTCTGATACCTTTTTTTAAAAAAAAAGATTCGTAAATCACATCTAAATGTATGTGAAATTAATCCTGGATGTGTTTGTTAGAGACATCTAATTGGTTTACAAAGTTAAAATGCTGTTAATATAATATCAAGTACTGTTAACTCCTTAAATTCCATAAAGGAAAATACTTAAACAATGTTGGTGCTTTCATAAATTGGTAAATTAAAAAAATAAAAATTATTTTGTGTTTTCATAAAAACAAAGTTACTATAAAAACAAGGTTCCTATAAATTAAAAGTCCCAACAGGTATAATTCTACATATAAGGAGTCAAGAGGTTAACTGCATTTCAATTAAAGTACTGTAAATAACAAAAATATTTCATCTTATTCAAGTGGATTAATTTATCTAAATTCAGAAATTTATAAGGGTTATTTCAAGGTACAAACTAAAAGAAGGATCAGTGAATTAAAAATGATAAAATGTTCTAAATATAAAAATATTTAGTAAAAAAATGTTTCCACATCACCCCTTCTCAGCTCAATTTATGTGGTAAAGTATGATTATAACACATCTAAGTAAACAACAAAAGGGTCTAATTAAATAATATAAAGATCTACAAATAAGAGATAAAAATTAAAAAGTTTATATGTAACTAAGCTGGTTACATATGTAACACAAACTATTCAAGTTTGTTCCATAAGGACAAATATTAATGTCCTGATATATTTATATGTTCAAATGACAAAAATTTCTAAAAATATAAATTACATTGTGTCTGTTAACTTTTATCCCCTAGAGCAAGTAATCTTGGAAAAATTAAGCTTTGTACATCTGTGGCTAAACAGCAACTGTTATTTTAAAGTATTGTCCTACATTACAGAGTCTAGATTTTCCTATAAAAGCTAACCTTGGTTAATATAAAAACATCAATAAAAGTGGTACATTACTCTTCTCTACAGATTAAATGTGTTCATATCTTTCAGGTATAAAAGTATTTAAGGTAAAAGGTTTCAAGGAACATTTTTATCAAGCTGGTGTTCTTCAAACTAAAAATGTCTGTAATGGTAATTTAAACTTATAAGGATATTTTATGTTTTGTAACCAAATCTTATGTTACCTTTTACACCAAGATATTATCTTTTACACCAAGATATAGAAATTTAAAGGTATCTTAAAAGATAATGAAAGCAGGGTCTGTTTGGAGGTTAATATTATAAAACATTTGTGCCACTTTTCCACAGAAAAGCGTGCTTAACCTTCCCTTAATTAATGTTTCAGATATATCATATTGTGCTAGCTGATGTTCATACAGACTTGGGAAACAATATATGTAAACTTTATAAAATGATATCTAAAAAGAGAGACCAAGATCAGCTTCAGAACTACAACACTTTGCCTACAATTTTGAAGAGCCCCACCTTACCCGAGATAAGGCTCAGCCTCCCACCTATAACTCGTCAGAATGACTTTCAGATAGGCCAGATTTCAGTTGATTTAATGTTCAAAAAAAATTCGATTTATCATAAAGATGACTGTGATCTCAAATAGGAAATATAAGTTATAACTCAGCCAAGGTTCAAAATTATATACAAACTAAATATGATCTTACTATTGTTAATGTCACTGTGTATTTTCATTACAACTGAAAGGAAAGTGACCAGGACACTCAGCAACCAAGAGACCTTTATTGTGGCAGTGCCTGATTAACAGGAAGAGCGTGTGCATGCAAGAAAGAGCAAGAGAGGAGGACCTGGCAAGAGAGAGTTTTTACAGCCCAAATCTAATGGGCTCTCTGGGTCTGCAAGCTGCCTTGGTGACGAACAGTGATTGTGTCACACAATAGTTGCTAAGGTGTCATCTTCTGCCTTCAGGCAGACAGGGCAGGGGCCATATGTGGATTTCTATTGCACCAGACAGGTGGGGGTCCAGTGTTCAGCTTCAGACAAACAAGCAAAGCTCACATTTGTTCAGCCTGCTCTGCAACCAACAATAACTGCTGCCTGTTAAGGCTGTACAGAGGTAATACTTCATGAACACACAGCCCAAGTTAATTTGAGATATTAAGCCATCATCTGTAGACAGATCAGAATTAAAAGGGACAAAATTAACAGGGGCTGGGGTCATGGCTCAGCAGTAGGATGCTTGCCCTGCATGTGGGAGGCACTGGATTCCAACCTCAGCATCACATAAGTCAATGGATAAGATAAAGGTATTGTATTATGTACAACTTAAATAACAAAAAATATATTAACTGTAAAGTTATAAACATTAACGTTAAAGCCCAGTATTCTTAGTTTAAGACTGAAAAGACTGACTTGCTGGATGTTTAAAGCCAAGGCTTAAATAATTAGGTTAAAATAAAGGGGCCAAAAAAAAACAAAAAAACAAAAAAACAAAAAAACAAAAAAAACCAATATTTGGCTCTTGCCCTCTGAGTCAGCCTGAACCCAGGACAGGGGGAAAGCTTTACAACTCCGGGCCACCTGACCTGCCAATAAGGGAGATTAATGAGACCCTGGAGAGCAGAATGCCAATCAGTGTGCATGCTGCAAAAGAGGAGGGTCATTAAAAAGGGGGACATGCCTGATGCTTCCAAGGGAAGCCACATGGTCAGCAAGACCTTGACCCATCCTAACATAGATGACACTAGCAGAGCTAAAATGCTGCTCACAAGTTCCCCAAGAGTGTCCTCCAAGGAAACTCAGCTGACTCTTACCAATAGACAGGAACAAGGTCAGTTGGACCAGGTTGGTCTTCAACACCTAGCAAAACCAGTTAAAAACCAAAGCACAGCCATTCCCAGGCATTTAAAAAGAAATAATAGTTATTTTAATGTCACTTAAGATGTACACTAGTGTTATCAGCCCTGACTGGAGTCAACAGAAGAGAGATTCTTAGGCAAAAATACCTGGTAACTATCAATAAACACTGCCCAAAGTTTTTAGTCAGTTTAAGGCTTACAGATCTTCGTAACCTCCTGCACAGGTAGACGAAGGCAATGTTTATTAATATAATTATCTGGCCCCAAGTAACAAAGGGATCTTTATGGAACACAGAGGTCATGCCAAAAAGGTTATTTATACAAAAATCAGATGACATTAACTAATTTAACTAAATGTTGTGTCTACATTCCTGATAATTCTGACAACGTTAAAGATTTATGTTCCCTAAAAAAGGGCCTCATTAGGCTTTGTTAGGCCTTGGTATGGGGACAATTTCTCAGGTCTTCTGCCTCCTGGTGAATAATTACTAATTTCTGTCATTTTCATGATATTCATGGACAGGTTCCAGATGCTACAACTGCTATTTTGTATTAATCTTTTTTCAATACTCATGTCTTTTTGTCTCTCTCATAGAGGTGCCCACCCCAGGTGAATTTACATCCTCTTCTTCCTGAACCAGATTTCTACCATGGACTCCTTGACCCACTCAGTTTCTAAAAAGGGGATTCCAAACTGCTTGCCCACTGCACATCACCCCTTCTCAGCTCAAAGCACCAAGAATGGTCATCGCCCTTTTCCCTTACAGCAGGAGGAGGACCCTAACATTAGGGGAAAAATTATTGTCAATATAGATGTCCACCACTATGTCTGGCTCAGGAAGATGGAACTGGAAAACTACTCCCAAGACCACCCTGGGTGACCTCCCAGAAAGAGACACTTGCTTCCACAGCCCAACTTATAAGTGGAACAACTCCCCGTTTGCCAAAAATTGTGCTTCCCGGGTCCCACTTTGAACTCCTTGCCTAAATCTCCAAACTGTCAATAACTCTGAACTATTGAAGCTACTATTTTGATGGAGTTTAAAAAGGAAAGGAACACCTGGACTTGCTAGAAGGCCAGGGCCCACTGATTTATCAACCCAGATGGGCTGCCCCATTGGAGCTCCCCTCCTGGCTGGTTTGGGAATATAGCTGGATCTACTGCTTTAGGAAGACAGCTCTGACCACAGGCTCTAAGAATGTGAAGTCCCTCAGCCTCAGATAGATAGAGATTTAGGAGAACTAGAAAGGTCAATCTCCAAACTAGAGGTGTCCCTAGACACTCTGACAGAAATAGTCTTACAAAACAGATGAGGTCTAGATGGTCTCTTTCTAAAACAAGGAGGACTTTGTATGGCCCTAGGAGAAACTTGTTTCTATGCAAACCATCCTGGGATAATAAAGGACAGTTTGGTGCTAGTGAGAAACAGGTTAAAGAAAGAAAGCACAAGAGACTTCAGGCAACTGGTTCCAAAACCTACTCTCAACGTCCCCTTGGTTAACTACCATCATTTCAGCCATGGTTGGGTCCCTAGTCCTTCTGATTGGGATTCCTGTAGGATCCTGCCTATTAAAAACCCTCCTAAACCATATACACAAGAATGTAGGTGAGGTCCGACTTATGGGCTTGGGAGCCCAGTGTGGTCCCTTAGACATAGAAGGATGGGAAAGAAACTGAGGCCCAATGATGTGCAAGATTAACATCAAACCTACTAATGTGATAGTAGAAGCAAATGTGACTCCATTTGTAAAACCACCAGGCCAATTACAAGGGGCAAGATGTTCTTTTCCTTTTGCTATAGAAACCTTAAGCACACAGAACTACCTAATGGGACATTGTTTCTGTAACCAGGGTAACGGGGCTCCATTTCTGTAACTGGGGTGACTGGGCTAACTGATTGGTTAGGCTTCCCTCCGCTTGACTGCACTCTCCCGCTTCTGTGACCTGGCTTGCTTGCATTGGCTAGACCCTCGAACATCCCTTTTGCGGTTTTCAGGATTATAAGGAGCGTCCTTGCAATTGTCCGGGGCTGATCAGGGACACAGCTTTATGTTCTGGTCAGCGCCACCGCTGTGCTTCAATAAAGGCTTGATTTGATTATACGTGCGTGGTCTGGAAGTCAGTTTATGAAACCCTGGGGCAAAGCTTTAACTAAAAACAGAATAATGCACTTCAGGTCAGAGACCTCCCGTGTTAGCACCTTCCTGGGCATCCCCACGTCTCACCATCTCCAATCAGAAAACCAGCTCCAGCTGCTGCCCTTCCTGGGCCAGCTTCCTCCCAAACGCCTCATTTGTCTTCAGTTCCCACCACCTGCGGACAGGGGGCCACTGAGACCCTCAGACACCTCCATGGTACCAAATCTAACGCTCCGTCCTTGTCACCCTCTAGTTCACTTCTGAGTGGGCTCAGGACAAGAGGCCGGGCCTTTCCCAGAAGTCCCAGTCGTTCCATCTCCCAGTTTTCCGTAGCCCTTCCCGGATGCCCTTGCTCCCTGCCTCCTTCATAGACTTGCCTCTTCTCCACGTCACTCCATGGAGGTGGGTCCCGGGCACACAGCAAGGCTCCCTGTGCCTCTCCGTGCTCACCCCAGGTCACCCTCAGCCTCATGGCAGTATTTTCCAGGATGGGGGGGGGTCAGCCACCCCCCAGCTGGCTCCAGATGAAGATGCAGGGAGTGTCCCTGGTCTTTGGGCCCCTCCCCCACACCTCTCTGTCACAAGTTCTCGCTTCTTTTTTCAGACAAAGTTATCAACATGTGTTTGTATGTATTTTCACACAACCTCGTGAATATGACACAGACGTGTAGAGAACATGTACGTAATTGTAAATAAACATACCAGGTCCAACCACGTTTGTCCCCCTGTCACCTGGTCATGCCACCGTGTTACATGTTACCTGTGCGACTTCACGACGTCGCTGTCATCCCTGGTCCCCGTCCAGCCACCGCCAAACCGTCCATTACAGACCCCAGGGCCGGACTGCCCTCTGTCCAGCCTGACAGGCGGTGTCCCACGCATCCTGCTGCAGCGAGTCCCCAAGGTCGCCCTGGCGGGTCGAGGCCGCTCCCCGTCCGCGCTTCTCCCTCTGCCCAGGGCCAGGACTCCCCGCCCGGGTCAGTGCGGGGGACCGCGGGGGCCGCCCCAGGACCAGCGGTGACAGCCGCGCCACCCGCCACCCTCTCGGCCTCCAGGTCACGCCGTCTACACCGCAGGCACCAGGAGGGTCTCCGCGACACGCCGGGACCACGGTCGCGCCCAGAAAGCAGTCTCCAAGGCGACCTGCCCACGACCCTCCCAGGGACCCCCGGACCCCAACCCACCTGGACACGCGGAGAGGCCCCCGCGTCCGTGAGGAGGGACGAAGGAGGCTGCGCAGCGGGTCCTCGGCCTCCCTCCGCGGCGTCCCGTGTGAGGGGGGAACTGCGGCCGGCGGAGCGGACTCTGGGGTCACAACTCGGGGCTCGGGAGCCCAATGCAGGCTCCCCGCTGGCTCCACAGCGACCTCTGACGGGATTTCCCGACCCACGACCTGTCAGACTCCTTCCCTCTTAAGGACGCGCCCGCCCCGCCCTCAGCTTCTGGTCCTCGTGCTGCGCCCACCTGGGAGCCGGGGGCGGGGTTCGCCTCCCGCGAGGTTTCGCTAGCCCCGCCCCCCGCTCCTCTTAGGGGTGGGGCTCCACTCGGCCCCGCTCGGCTCCGCCCCCAGCTCCACCCATTCGCTGGGCTTCACTTCGTCCCGCTTGGCTCCGCCCCTCCAGCTCCGCCCATTCAATAGGCTCCCCTCGCTCCGCTTGGCCCCGCCCCCAGCACCGCCCATTCGCCAGGCTCCATGCTTTCCACTCAGCTCCTCCCCTAGCTCCGCCCATTCCTCGGGTTCCACTCCCTCCCTAGGCCCCGCCCTGACCGCTGCTCCTAAGGGTTGGCCTCAGTGCTCCGCCCAGGCCCAACACTTGGGCTCCGCCCACCTCCGCTGGCTAAGCCTGACAGAGGAACAACAGCGCTTCTAAGTGACTTCTCAGTGACCTTCCACACCAGAATGAAGTTAGAGAGAAGTCCCCTGCTCAGGGTCACCTGGTAGAGAGGGGAGATGAGGCTGGTGGGAGCCTGCCTGTCTTCTGCAGCCAGTTTGCATCCCCAAAGCAGCAGTGAAGCCTGCAGCTGTGGTCCCCCAGGGGCTTCCTGGGTGCACGTGAGGTTTCACACAGGAGGCACCAGGGTCTAGACTCCTTATGGCATAACGGGACTCAGGGCTGACTCTTTCCCTGGGACGAGGCTTTAGACGTGTCCAAACTTCTCATCCCACCAGCTGGGAGTGTGGCAGTCACATAGAGCAAAGCCCTTGCCTGGGGTTCCAGAGTCAGGTGGCCAGAGAACCCCTCGACCTCACTCCTGCCTCCCATGGGCTCCAAGGAAGGCCCTCACCATCTCCTGGACACTGTTAGAAATACACGTGCTCAGGTAACACCCCAGGTGGGCTGCATCTGAACTGGTGAGGGAGGAGCCCTGTGGATGTGAACAAGGCCTTCTCCTGGGGATCCTGATGCCAGCAAACGCCAAATAAGCACGTGCACACACACCCGTGGGTACTTAGTGTGAAATGGCCATGCAATGGTCTGGACCTCAAGATCACTGGAAAATCCTCTTCACCTGGTGGACATTGATGGGCTCAGAGGAGAGTACACCAGATCCTGCAAAATCATCAGGGATTTGTTTCTCCAATGTGCGGGTCAGGCAGGCTCCTTCAAGGGGAAACTGGCTTAAGGCTGCCATTTAAGATATTTTAAGGCAAAGACCACCTGCAGAAATAGAGCATTTTACCTAAAATTTGCCATGGACCCCACCTCCCCTGAGATAATGCTCTGCCTCTCACCTTGCACCAAGTCAGGATGCCTCCAAAGTAAGCCAGAATGAAGCACAATTAATGTTACATTCCCAAGATACATTTTTATTGTAAAGATTCCTATCATGTGAAAAAAGAACCAGGGATATAATATGGAACTAAGTAAAAAATTTGGATAAAATGCATTTTTTTGGTTCATAGCTACTATACAAAGTGAACATGGTTTTACTCTTCTTAATTTCATTTTGTATTTTATTTGTAAAACTTTGTAGCTGTTGCCCATTTGGTGTTTTTTGCAGAAACACTGCATCTAAAAGAACACCTGAGTTCAGTCGAGACCATAACCTTCAGATAGAAGATAGAACCCACTTCCAGTATTAACAATGATCCCAATTAAGTTGAAGGGGTCAGTATAAAATGATATGAACTGAAGTGAAAACCCAGTACTCCATCTTCAAGACTGGAGAAAGTGACTTGCTTGATGTATAAAATCAAATCCTGGAAATTAAAGTTAAGGAAGTAAAAGGGTCAAGGAAAAAGTAGCCAGTATTTCGGTCCCGGCTCTCTGAGGTCAGCCAGGATCCAGAGAAATATGGTGCCCCTCTCAGGTCCCTAAACACTGGTGTGAGGCACCCAAAAGCGTGTTCAGAGGAATTGAAAGGACCTCAGAAAACAGGAATTCAGCCAGAGCACATTCTGCACAGAGGAGTGTCACTGAGTGGACAGGGAAATATTGTTGGATACATCAAGAGAAGCAACAGTTGTTCAGCAAGACTCTGACCCATCCTGTCACATGGCCCAACTCGTTGAGAAACAGCTAAAGGAGGCCAAGAGGGTTCTCCCAGGTTCCCAAGAGTGATATCCCACAAATCTCAGAGTAGATAGGAAAATGGTCCAACTCGGTCTCAGACACCTGGCAGGAGAGTGCAACCACACACAGCCAGACGTGGGCATTCACGGGATCAGATGACAGTTCTTTTCTGTGACTTGAGATGTGCATTTGTGTCAGTCCATCCAACATTAAGTGGCCCTGGGAGATGGAGAAGGAAGGGCTTTCCTATGGGCGTGCCCGATGGACGTCACAAAAAGTTCCCTCAGAGTCACCATCTGTTCTGAGTGCATTTGACACCTACAACCTTTTTGAGCTCCTGCGTGGGCAGACTTGATCTGTGGATGTTTCTAGATTGTCTGTCTGTTTGCTGGTGCGTTCATTATGACGCCTCCCCTGGAGTTCACGACCCATCCCATACAGCATGGCATCGTGGATTTAATCAAGACCTGTAAGGAAGACAAGCTTCAACTGAGATGGAAGGACCTTACCAAGGGCCCCTAATCACCAGAATGGCTATCCCAATTGCTAAAAAGGAAACAGCTGTGTGTGTGTGTGTTGCTGGGGATTGAACCCAGGGCCTTGTGCCTGCAAAGCAAGCACCCTACCAGCTGAGCTAGATCCCCAGCCCAGGATGGAACTCACCAGTGCCCCAGGGGTGCAGGGGCACAGCCCATGGTGTGAGGTCAGAAGACACTGCTGGAGGGGCAGGCAATACCGTAGGCTCAGCACAACTTTGAATCTGCTGCAATGTTTGAGCTGGGCCCAGCAGGTCCAGCTGTGGGTTCTGCTACTCAGGAGGCTGAGGCAGGAGGATCCCTGGAGCTCAGGGATTCAAGACCAGCCTCTGCAACAGAGTAAGATTTCCCCCCGAGAAGCAGAAAACAATATCTGAGTATCTTCTGGCACAGGGTCGGTAACTTGCAAGATGGAGGGAGGCCCCCATGTCGGACATTCTTCCTCTGGTCAGAGTGGACATTTTGAGAGTCAGGAGGAATGGCAGCCTCCTTGATTCTTGGGGACCAGTGACCCCAGGAGGTCCCCACAGCACCCCCAGAAATGCAGCTGGAGTCTTCACGTGCTAGGTGGAGGAAGGTGGTGTCTTGGGCTGTCCTCCAAGGGGTGACAAATGCTGCCACTGAACCGCTTTTACATTGACCTTGGATTCAATCCAGCAGCCGGACTTCCTGAGTTAAGGCCACATCACCACCGGTTAAAACCTGCCATCCCGCTGTGCTTTAGAGATAGAAGGGTGCAGGACTGGGGTTGGTATTTTAGCTCCGGGTTCTCTGCAGCCTTTGCTGTGACTCCTGTGTGCCACTTAAACTAAAGGTCATTGGCGGGCGTGGTGGCCAACACCTGTAATCCCAGCGGTATGGGAGGCTGAGGCAGGAGGATCATGAGTTCAAAGCCAGCCCCAGCCTTTTAACAAAGCCCGAAGCAACTCAGTGAGACCCTGTCCTCTCAACATGACTATGGTCATTAATGGCGAATATATACATAAGATGTGCATGCTCACAGATAGTACCTGTTACTGTGATTTTTTTTATTGTGGCATGCTTTATAAATTTGAATCCTTGTGCAGGGCCAGGCTAATCTCCTCTGCACCCTTCCAATGTCGGGGTACATGCCGACAAAGTGAACACTACTGTTAGTTGTCATCCACATCATTGCCCCCAAAGAGATGCTATCTCTAAAACTGAGGCCGAAAGAGGCCACTAGTTCAAGGCCACAGAGCAAACAGAAGAGGAACCCGGGTATGGATTAGTCTGTCTGTTTCCAAGAAAACTGAGCTGTCTCTTGCCCCCTGACTCCTGATTGGCTACTGTTCCCTTTTCTACCCTCACGATGGGTTTATCATTCAGATGAAAATAAAAGAATATTGACCAAACTTAAAATGCAAAATGCACTTGAAAAAAATACATGGAGAATACAGGTATGAGTTTGATGACAGAATCTGCAGTGTTACTTGGACAGTGCAAGGTATCTGCCTTGGGCAGGCACAGTAACAAAACAGCCCATTTGAGATCCAGCATTTCTTTTTGGTACTAGGAATTTAACCCAGAGGCACTTAAAGACTGAGTCACAACCCAGCTGTTTCCATATTTTATTTTCAGGCAGGGTCTTGTTACGTTGCTTACCGTCTGGATTAGGTGCTGAGGCTGGCCTTGAACTTGTGATCCTCCCACCTCAGCCTCCCATGTTGCTGGGATGACAATTGTCCCCCCGGTTGATTTAGCATCTTCACAAAGAGCAAATGTTCAGGTGACACCTCCATCAGCGTCATTCTGGATTTTTTTTTTATTTTCAACATAAAAACGTTTGTGGACATTTAGAAATAAATGATGTGGGATGACAAAATGACGGGTCGCCCAGCCCGGCATAAAGACTTCCTCTCCTTTTCTAATGTGCACTGGAAGAACCGGACTGTCTGTGGATCAGCACAGATGAGTATCAAGGCACTGAGGGTGGCGTAGCCATTGCCCCCCAGCATCTGGACCCACAGGCGAGTGGGATCCTCCCTGTGCATCTGTCCCGAAGAGGAGGAGAACACACAGTCCACAAAGTACATGAGCACAAAGAGTCCCATGAGCAGCAGGATGGTCCTGGTGGCCCTCAGTTCCGGGGAGGCTCTTGGGGACAGGCTGGTGCTGTGGAGGTGCTGGCACTGCCTCTTATGCCTGCACAGGAGGGCCACCATGTACCCACTGGAGAGGGCCATGAGCCCCATAAGGAAGATGTCCCGGAGTATTCCCATCAGAGAGAAGAAGGTCCTGAAGTGGTGACCCGTGGGGGCGACAATGCAGGACTCAGAGACAAACCGGAAAGCTGCTGTGTCATTGGAGGGGCCTCCCATGGAGACCAAGACGCGGACATTGAAGAACACGTTGAACACCCAGAGAGTGACCAAGGTCCACGCACTGCACTGTGGGGACGTGTGCTTGGACTTGGCCAGATAGGAGCTTCTGGGGCTGAGGGTGGTGGCCTGCAGGACACTCAGCAGGCAGGTGGTGCTGACCGACAGGCTCCTCATCAGCCTGTACAGGTAGATGACGGCTTTACATGTGAAGTCGTTCCAAAAGTCGTGGACCCCCAAAATGCCTAGGTCCAGGTGCGCCCTGATTATGAGCATCAGCAGGTGAATCAGGGCCAGGTGAGCGATGGCCACGTCCGTGGGCCTGGTCCTGCGCTGGAGAAGGAACGTGAGGACGTGGAAGAGGAGCAGGAAGACGTTGGCTGTGATCCCGATGACAATTTGGAAACAAAAGGCATTTCTTACAGCAAGAAAAATGTCAAGTGTGCTGCTCTGGGTCATCTTTTTTCCTGGGGAGAAGAAGCAGATGGTCAATGCCTTAGAATAAAAGGAAGGTCAATCAACTCCTCCTCACCATCATCACCAGCTTCAACATCCCGACCCCCAAGACTGCCCGCTTCACAACATGGGGGTCCCTTGGCACCCCCTCCCCAGACCTCTCAGCGCTCAGGCACAGCATGTCCCCTGGGTCTCTGGGCTTTCATGGCCAGGGCCACCATGGATCTGCCTGGGCACGTGCAGCGAGCTGACCCAAAGCTGGGTATGTGGCATTTGAAGGGGACTCCAGTGCGACAGATTACAGGGACATCCACAGAGAACTCTTCAGGGGACAGCCTCGTATACAGCTCTGTCCCTCCAGTGTCCTCTATTCTGGGTTGTTGGTCACCAGCTTACAGACCAGATATCAAGAGGTTGGCTCTGAAATCTGACTTCTTGCATTTGTTGATTAATATGTAATTTTTTGGTACTGGATATTGAACCCAGGTTTGCTTAACCACTTATAATATTTTAACATATATTTGATTGTGCCAGAAAAAATCACATCTCAGTGAGCAGAACCATCAGTGATTAGCAGGATCTTCTTCCAAAATTTATTTTCTGTCCATTCTTTGGCACATGGAAAAAATTTAGTGTGTGGGGTTTTTTGTTTTGTTTTGTTTTGTTTTGTTTTGTTTTAACCAGACATGGAACCCAACATGAACCACACCCCCAACCCTTTTTATTTTTATTTTGACACAGGGTGTCTCTAAGTTGCATAGGATCTCACTAAGTTGATGAAGCTGGTCTTGAACCTGCCACCCTCCTGCATCAGCTCAGCTCCCCAAACCCCTGGGATTACAGGCCGGCACCACCACACCAGTAAAATTTAAGTACTTTGGGGGATTTCATTAAAGAGACAGGAATCATCCCACCTCACCCTGAGAAAGGAGTTCACATAGTGAGCAAGCTTTCCTGTCTTCTATAAGTAAGCACTGATATTTTTCCCCAGAAGAGAGAGAGGAAAACTTGGACTAGACAATTGGATGGCGACACCCCTCATGGAATACCTCCCTCTAAAATGAATGAAGTTTCTTTATTTCAGTTTTAATTCTGCTGTAGAGCTGTGATGTATGTCACATTGACCCTAAGACTCGCCACCTAGCCCCACATTTTGGTCATCCGACAAACAAGCGGGTAAGAGAATAAATTATTTTTCACCTCTACCTAGAAAAAAATCGCAGTGGGACCACATCCGTTACCAAAGAATGCACAGAAATGACAAGGAGCCCAGGCAATTCAAGTGTCTCCAGCCTGGTTCAATCAGGGCTTTGAAGTCTTTGAGGAAGTGTGGTTGTCTAAAATGGAAATTCATTCGTCCCCTTAGAAAAATTCGACCTCTTCTAAATGATTTAAGTGAAGTAAGAACTCTCTATCCTCCATTCACACCTTCAGCAAAAGAAGATTCCCTCCCTTGGGGTGCTCAAGAAAACAAAAGAGAAATGCTAATATAGGGTCTAGGGGTCTCCACATTCCAAGAGGCACAGGTTGTCATTAATAGGCACAGTCCCCCGTGGCTTCTCTCTGTCTCTTGGGCAGCTGTGAGTAGATGCTGTCTATTCCTGGGTGCACCCTGGCAGTAAGTGATGAGACAGACATGAAGACTTTGACCCCCAAAGTCCTTTACAACAGCACAAACTTGACATGTACCATGTGAGGGTGCCTTTACAAATAATGGGAAATAAAATAACTCTGAGTCTCTTCTGTTGGGTTGTGCAATGCAGGTTTCTTTTTGAATTGAGAAAATAAAATGCACAGCACGGGAAAACTGGAGGAGGAGTCCGTCTGAGTTATCTGTGGACGGAGGGCACAGGACTCTGGTTTCAGCCCTGCCAGGGGGGTGACCAGCCTGCGTGCATCGTCATGGGAGGAAGGGATGGAGCCAGGAGGGGCCGTGGACTTGCAGACACACGTAGAGAACTGGGTTTTCCGGGGAGCATTGCCTGAAAACAACTGAAAAATGACTCTTTTTTTCTATAGGAGAAATTTCCTGGTTGCAGCTGGAAAACCTGATCATTTTAGTAAAGTGCTGATTATGGGAAGTGGCAGAGTCGGATGCTGCCATGGGTCCCCTGTCCCAGGCATTAGCTCCCTGCAGCCCCAGGACACAGCAGGCAGAGAAGCATCTGGCCCTGTGTACACTGTGCGGGTCACACGACGGGTGTATCAGTGAGAGCCACAGCGCCCTCCATGGTTCACAGGTAGATGTTTTATAAAGAATGCAATGTTGCTACTTCTGTGCTGATTCATCCGTTTTATTGGAAAACATCCTGAAACTGTGGATGTGTCATAAAAACAAGTTAAAAGGAATCCTCTGAGCCTGTCCCCTCCCAGCTGTGCCTCACCCCACTCACACCTGCCAGGACAAGTCCGACCAGCAGATCAGGGTGCAGACAGAAGGCTGTCCGTCACCAGGATGATCCCAGGACCCCTCCTCAGATCTCTGGGGAGAGAGGTGCTGCAGCAGCTCCTGGCAGCCCTGATGGGCCAAGCCCCAGGTCATGACTTAAACCCTGGTGGAAAGAAGCTCTCCTCAAACTGGAGGTTCTGAATACGATCACCTAAGTCCAAAGAAGATAATGTAGAAAAGAAGTTCAGGGACAGGTCCCAATGAAGGAGGTCCCAGTCTAAGTGGGCAGATTACAGGAGAAACCTAAGTGGAGAACAAATGAGAATGGAAATCTCTTTCTTAAAAACTTATCCCCAGGGTCCTTAGAGCTGAGGGTGTGGGGTCCTTTCCAGGGAACTGTAACGCAGTGGAGACACCCTTTCCTGCCCTGACCAAGGAGCCATCACTTCAATATCTCACATTCTGCCCCTGTCCAAGTCGTGGACAACACACAGATACATGCCATCAACCAGAAGCCAGAGACTAGGGGACAGTCCCGAAGTTGGTGCACCCCAGTCAGCGGTTGAGGAAAGCAGACCCACAGCACCTTGGGCTTCTGGGTCCTGGGTGTGGAGAGACATCGGCTGGAGGGAGGGAGGCGGACATAGCTGCTTTCTCAGGCGCACCATGGACATGGTCGTGTAAATACTGTGATCTGGAACCTCACTTCGTGATGGACATTGGGTACATGAAAGGGCAGATGTCATTTCTTGTCATCACACCGATCAAGTTCACTGTCACCTCTCCACGAACATCCCCTTTCTCTTTGCAGAGAGGACACCATGGGACCTTTGGACACCAGGAAGAGACACGGTCACTACTCTCACCACTTTGGTTGTAAAATTAAGCAATCGAAGCCCCTGGTCTCTGATCCAGCTTGAGACCCCCCGCCCACCCCTTAGCCATAGCACCACTGGATTATTTTGGGGGAGATCAAAACTGAGACAAAACACCTCTGTATAAAAAGAAAGCGCTATTAGACGTTTGCTAGAAATGTGAGTTTGAACTCTCTTCATAATTATGCGGTGTGAAGAAACAAGAGTGCCTTCCGAATAATTGAAAAGCATTTCAGTGTGTATGATTCTTTTGCAGGATCTCAGGTCAGAGAAGCAAACCCTGAGAAAAAATATTTTGAATTGATTCATGGAGACAAGAGAAGGAAAATCAAGGATGTGAAATAAAATTCTTGGGATAGGACTTATCTCTTGCTTGGTGAAGATTACTAGGAACTCGCGAGGTGGCAACAGAAAAGAACAAGACAACTCAATAATACGTAATCTGAGGACTCGCAGAGCCATAAATTCAACTCACTATAGAAACAGATGGGAACTTAAGATGGTTTACTTGAGATAAGTTGTTTTTTTTTTTTAATTTAAAAATTAACAAATGGTCACGAGTCACCAAATGAAAGAGCTAAATCTATTACAAAGAGGAGCTGGGGACATGGCTCAGTTGGTAGGGTGCTTGCCTGGCATGCACAAGGTCCTGGGTTCAATCCCCAGCACCACCCAGAGAAAACAAAACAGTTTTACAAAGAAAATTTCCCTTTTGCAAATCTAGAGAGAAGGATCCCCTGAGCTCTGGAGTGTGGACACATAACTCAGAGCTACCAAAGGACCTAGCATGCAGTTTGGCTGTTTTGATTCTTCATCACAGTCACAGAAGCTCCCTCACACACTGGGGCTGCGTCTCAGGAAGAGAGAGGCACTTACCTGGGCAGGTCGCACGGGGAGTCAGGGGACCTGAGCGGATCCCGCACCCTTTTTAAGCCAAGGACGTCTTTAACTCACCTCTCTGTGGGGCTTTAATTTTAGCTTCTGCAAGAAGGTGACAAGATCCCACTGGAGATCCCAGAACCGTGGCTTCCCCCAGGGGAACATGTCACCTGACTCTTACTTTAGTCTCTGATGTACAGCAGCAACCTGGGGACAGTTTACCTCAAAAGTTTTCTTTCAACTCCCTGGACACACCTGCGTGAGGCTCTGAAGGCTCCCAATCCCACAGACCACACCCAATCCCTCCTTTTTTTTAACCTATGTTCAAATTAGTGCAAACACACTTCACATATTGCAACGCTTCTATTCTGGGGACAGTGGTTACTGGCACCTCCTGTGGGTTCCCCAGGGCTCCGAGGGTCCTCTCCCTAAAATGGGAGACCATTGTCCCGGGTCCACTCTCACCGTGACCATGTGGTTTGGGGTACTGTGTCTCCTAGGATTTGCAAACCCGGCTTCAGGTTTGCACTTCTGTTTCAAGTTAAGAAAGACACTCAAGCGTCCATGTTGGCCGTGGTCAAAGGAAGCAAAACAACATGCTTAATAAAGTCGATTTGTTTTCATTCTCCAGGAATAGCTAGTGTCACTAAGTGCATTTCAAGGTACAGCCTCTCCTGTTGGATGGCCACAGGTTCCTGAGAGGGGACACACATCTCCTCTGAGAATCAGAAATCTTCTCATTCTGTGAGTGAGGAAGGAGACTCTCCATCCAGGGCAAGAAGAAAGAGTAATGAACCTTCTTGGGCCACCCTGATGGGACCAGGGGGCTCTCTGGACATACTTTGAAAGCAGTGACATGAGACAGGATGAACAACTCTCCATGTTCTCTATTTTATGAGGTGGATTAGGAAGGAACCGTAAAGTGGCACATCGTTCTGTCTATTCAAAGAAGCTTTTGAAAAGGAAAATTAAATGCTTAAGACAATTTAGATATCTAGAAAACTATATACAGAACATTGACTTTATGGCCTTCATGAAGAATGCCATCCAGAACCCAGGTGTCCACAGAGTGGGGCTCACCCAGACCGTGACATAGTGGGTCCCCCACCCAGGGCTTTCCTCATGTTCTTTAACCAGGGAGATGGCACATTTTTGGGGGGTGGTTGCTAATAGGACAGACTGAACAACAAACGGGAAGACACATTCAGTGGCACCCACAAAAAAGGATCCAGAAACTTCTACCCAGGACAGGACCCCAGAGGCAAATCTGTCCAACACAGCAGACAGCAAATGGTGTTTTTTCCTCAACCCGCCATGTGATACCAAGGTTTTAATGTCACCAAATTATGTCAGCACAATGCAGGTTTAGGACCTGCCAGGTGTTTTCCCAGGAGAAATGCTGCAAGTCTTGGGCAGCAGGGGCCGGGGATGGACTCTGTGGCCCAGCACGTGCCTAGCATGCAGGACGACCCCGGGGTGCTCCAGGTGCTGCGTAAAAATAAGAAGAAATTGACCCAGGGAAACAGGGAAAAGTTGGTACTTCAAAAAAATAAATAAGGTGGATCAGAGGACAAGATTGCAGATTCGAGTGAGGCAGCCTGTCCCTGAGCTCAGCGGCCCAGAACTGGAGCAGCAGGATACAGCTTCTCCCCAAGGCGGAGAGAGAAAACTCGTGAGTGGGGGGTCAGTTTGCCCTGGAGAATCAAAGACTCATCCACTCCATAAACGGATCTAGAAAGAAGTCACCTGAGTTTATCAGTCACCCTTGGTCAGCCAACCTAGGACCCATACTGTGACTGACCACGGAGGAACCAACGGGGACCAGAAACCTAGTCTTGTGAATCCAGAGAAAGGTCCACATAAACCTATGTGAGCCTAGCAAAGGCTTAACTAGCCTAACAAACCATGGAAAATCAGAAACTGAGAGCATTTTGTCCAGAAGGACACAAGTTGGAGACACTAGAGAGACCCCCAACTCTCCCCAACCCTGTGAGTCCTACGGCTCACAAAGAATAACAAGGCCAGCTATAGCAGTCAGACCAAGGTGCCCCAGAGACTGCCAGGCAGCACCATCTGGGTTCCATGGGCCCACTCAGGCCTGCTGGGTCCCAGCACCTACCCAGTCCCCAGAGCCCTCCAACCTCCCTGGGACCTTAGAACCCACAGGTCTAGCAGCTGCCCAGTTTCTGATACCAAACAGGCCACTAGCACTTGCTTGTCCCACCTGGTCCATCACCCACCAGTTCCCCAGGTCCATGGTGAACACCAGATCTAGCATCAGTCCAGCACACAACCAAGCCCCTTGGCTACCCATATTCAAGTCCCCTAACAAACACCCGGGTCCCCTACCTAGACCACTGATCTTCCTACTAGGCTTAGAGATTCGCCACCAGCCCATCACCCATGTTGCCTGGCCACCACTTTGCTACCTGGTCTGCCCAGCCCTGCTTAGTCCCCTGCTTCATCAATGGCCAGCAAGGCCCATCAACCAGCCCTGATCCACAAGCCCAGGCCAGCCAGGCCCACTGGACGCAGCCAGCTGTGTCACCACCCAGCCACAGCCCCCAGCCCAAATATGTCCATCACCCAAGAAGGGACAATCCCATGCTCACTGATTATCTTATCCACCTCGGTGGAAAGGTCTCCTTAATTCATGAACATTTCACCAAGATTTCTCACCTGTTATTTTGCTGTTGATATTTTGTTTTGATTTTTTTATTTTGCTTTTTCTTTTTTTGTATATTATTTGTGTACTAAGTGACTCAAGAAGTCCTATACATATGCACCCTTGTTTCCTCTCTCCTCATTTCTAGTCTTTATCTAGGCCACACCTAATTCAGGATTATTTTACTTTTTTTTAACTGATGAAGATGGCTCAACCTGTTTCCTGGACATTACAACAACGGACACTGTAGATATCACCTAGGAACTGTGTACCTAGCCCACTGTGGTATATTGTCTGTATACTTTGGTGCCATCGCAGGGATACCCTCCCCGAGTCTGTGAGGTCCTGGAGCACAGAGGCACTGTGAGCTCATTAGGTAGGAATCTGATGGCTTCCACCAAACAGTATGAACCTGCAAAGGAATAAACCATCCCCAACATCACAGAATACTTTAGCAAGAGACTCCATGGATACCATGTGGACAAAGGGTCAGAGATGGAACTCAGAAAGGTTCATGGTAAGATAAAATGTGATGTAAGAAATAAAATCAGAGAAAATACAAAAAGTGAACGATCCCTTTAATCAGGAGGTAGACATCCTGAAGAAGAATCAGTCCAAAATCCACAAAATGAAGGAATCAGTGAGCCAACTTGAAAATCCATGGGAAAGCATCACCAGCAGACTGGATCTCTTGGAAGACAGAGTTTCAGGAAAAGAAGACAAAATGTATAATCCTGATATTGAAGGAGAGGGGGCTGGGGTTGTGGCTCAGTGGTACAGCACTCCCCTAGCATGTGTGAGGCACTGGGTGCGATCCTCAGCACCACATAAATGTAAAATAAAGATATTGTGTCCTCCTAAAACTTAAGAATAAATATTTTTTAAAAAGAAAGAAATTGAAGGAGAAAAGATGTTAAGAGACATGAACAGAACTTCCAAGAAATAAGTGATAATATGAAAAGACCCAAATCAGGATGGATTGGGATAGATGAAGGCCTGGAGATACAAACCAAAACAATCCACGGTTTTTCAATGAAATAATATCAGAACATTTCCCCAAACCTAAAGAATGAAATGGAAAATCAAATACAAGAGGGGCTGGGGTTTTGGCTCACTGATAGAGCACTTGCGTTGCACCTGCGAGGCACTGGGTTTGATCCTCAGCACCATATGAAAATGAATAAACAAAATAAATTAAAAAAGAAAATCAAATACAAGAGATGTGCAGAACCCCAAATATACAAAATTACAACAGACCCACACCAAGGTGCATTATTATGAAAATGCCTAATATAAAAATAAGGATAGAATTTTAAAGGCTTTTCAGAGAAAATAATGGGACACACTTGGAGGGAAACCTATCTGGATCTCCACTGATTTTTTTCAACCAAGAATCTGAAAGCTAGGATTTCTTGGAATAATACATACTCTGAAAGAAAATGAATGCAAGCCAAGAATACTATATACCCCAAAAAATAAAACCTCAGAATTGACAATGAGATAAAAACCTTTCATAATAAACAAAGTTGAAAAGAATTCACAACAAGAAAGCCTGTTGAATAGAATATACTTGATAAAATATTTCATGAAGAAGAAAATGAAAAATATAAGTCAAGAAATGAAAAATATAAGGGAAGAGCTATACTAAATGAAGAGACAAATCAAGGGAGAAACCAACTCAAATTAAAAACAAAGAAGAAACCAAAATGACTGGAAATGCAAATCATGTCTCAAGGATAATTTGAATATAAATGAGCTAAAATCATCACTTACATGAGTCTCCTAGGTAAGTAAGCAGGGGGGGGGTCCATCCTCCTATCAGATAAAATGGTCTTCAAGCCAAAGTTCATCAGAAGGGACACAGAAGGACATTTTCAGATGGCTGAGAAAAATTAGACTCAACATAACATAAATATTGAACATCTATGCCCCAAACAATGGAGCATCTGCATACATCAAACAAACCCTTCTCCACTTCAACAATGATATCTGTCACAACAGTATAATACAGGATCCCTTTCACACACCGCTCTCCTGATGCACAGATCCGCCAAACAACAACTCAGCAAAGAAAGTATAGAACTACATGATTCAACCAGACTCTTGGACTTCACTGACACACAGAGCATTTCATGCGTCAATGATGGAATGCACTTTCTTCCCAGCAGCACACAGACACTTCTCTAAAAGGGACCGTATCTTAGGCCACAAAGCAACTCTTAGTAAACACCAAACCATAAGGATAATACCTTGCATTCTATCAGATCCCAGTGGAATAAATTTGGAAATCAACAATAAAGGGCTGGGGCTGGGGCTCAGCTGTAGAACACTTGCCTAGCATGTGTGAGGCCCTGGGTTCGATCCTCAGCACCACATATAAACAAATAAATGTATTGTGTCCAGCTACTACTAAAAAATAAACATTTTTTTACAAGAAATCAACAATTGGGGCTGGGATTTTGGCTAAGCGATAGAGCGCTCGCCTAGCACTGGCGGGACCCGGGTTTGATCCTCAGCACCACATAAATATAAAGGCACTGTGTTGTGTCCATCTACACCTAAAAATAAATAAATATTTTTTAAAAAAAGAGCAATCAGGGCTGGGGATGTGGCTCAAGCAGTAGCGCGCTCGCCTGGCATGCATGCGGCCCAGGTTCAATCCTCAGCACCACATACAGACAAAGATGTTGTGTCTGCCAAAAACTGAAAAATAAATATTAAAAAAAAATTCTCTCTCTCTCTCTCTCTCAAAAAAAAACCACTAAAGTTTAAAAAAAAAAAGAGAGATCAACAATAAAATAAAAATTGAAATTACTCTCACACATAGTGACTAAATAACATACTACGGATCAATGGATATCAGAAGAAATCAGAAATGAATTAAAAAATCCTTAGGGGTATAACATATAACATATCCACCTCTCTGGGACACTATGCAGGCAGTTCTAAGAGGAAAGTTTATTGCTCCTTTATCCAAAGAGGCTCGGACAGAAGGGTCCTGAGTTCAAGGTAAGTGTGGGTCTCTCAGTAATGACGGTTCAGGGTCGTGATGAAGCTCCTTTGGAGTTTCTGGATGTTAGAAAAGTAAGTTTTCTTCTTAGGTTGCTCAAGGCAGACTTGAAAAATATTGTTAGTGTCTTACTGCCTTTGGGAACTCGGACCTGTCCTCAAATCCTCCCAATGTACAGAACCAATGGATTATTTTCAGGCAGGTTTTTCAGGAGTGGTTCTCATTCATATACCCAAGTCTTCTCTGGGTTTTTCTGCTCCACATCCATGAAGCTTGTGTATTTCTCAGGGGCTCTGTCCACAGCAGGTCACCTGGTGGGTGATGTCCGTGCCCTTCCTGATGTACAAACTGTTTCTCCCTAGTGCTCTCCATAATTTCCAAGATAGAAGTGTGTCACAAATTAGACTTTGCTGCCCAATTTCCCCTCAGTCCCCAAACCAAATAAAGCATGACCAGTACCCCTCCCCGATCTCAATTGTCCCTCTTTACCTTAGTATCCAGAAGGCCATGTGGGGAGGGTTAACTCCAGGGCCATGAGAAACCAAGGTATGCTCCTTTGAAACTATTATTATTATTATTATTATTTTATTATTATTATTATTATTTTAATATCAGGGATTGAGCCTAGAGATGCTTAAACTCTGATCGACATTCTCAGCCCTTCTTATATTTTATTGAGAGGCAGGTTCTTGCTCAGTTGCATAGGGACTCATTGAGTTGCTGAGTCTGGCCTTGAATTCGGGACCCTTCTGTCCGAGCCTCGCGAGCTGGTGGGGATTCCTTAGTATCTACCATTCACAGGTATAAGCTCATGAGCTGCTTTAAACTTAAGACTTGTTTTTCAGGGGATATTGTGGTCCCAAACGTAAAAACACATTACATCTTAGTCATTACCTATGGGAGAAGCTTGGATGAAAGGACATACATAGGTTGTCCAGGAAAATGCTCTGCCAGTAATTCAATACAAAATGTTCTAGAACATGGGGTGGGGTGGGGTGGGGCTCAGTGGTAGAGAACTTACCTAGCATGTGTGGGGTCCTGGGCTTGATCAGCATTGCAAGAAAAAAATTCAGGATCAATTTTATACATGGGCCTCTTGAGTCCTGAGAAATGCCCGTGCTCTTTGGAAGTAAGGAGGAAACCCTGGACCCTGAGAAGACCCAGACTTCAAAAGTTAGGTTGGATCCTTACCCTTAATGAATACCTTAAAATGCATAAACCTGAAATTGTTTGAATTATGGTTCTGTGGACCACAGAGATTCCACCTATTGAACTAGAAAAAAATCCAAGGCTGTTCTTGCTTAATATTTAATAACTGAACTTGGCTCCCATGGGCCAACTTCTGATAAGAAAAATATTAAAAATTATGCAGCTGTAGAGGGGGATTCAAATAGATCTAAAATTCCATCACCTGTCTCTGGACCGAGATGGCCAACAGACTCAAATATTCTGGCAATTTTTCAGCCTCTCTGAATGGGTGATAGAGGGGATCCGATATTAAGAGAACTCTGTGAAGTCTATCAAGTGACATGGATGAGGGTCCATTGTGAAAAGCAGAGCCATTCCACAGGGACCACTGGTGGCAGGAAGCCCTCCTAGATTTGCACACGTGTTTCACCCTGTTGCAGCCACGCAATCTCCAGGAATCACATGATGAGTCTAGCTGAAGTTTACATGTGACAGGAGCTCAGGCTCCTGGGCTTCTCAAGGTCAGATACTCACCCTTTAAATGGCAGATCTTATTGACTCTTGCAAGCCATCTGACTTCAGAGTGTGCAATTCTTCATATTTTCAGGAAAAATGTGTTAAGAAAAATCACCTGTGTTCCTAAACCAACCAGAATGAAGGCAACAGAAAGCTAACGTGAATCTGGGTCGCCCAAGAGACTGACTCTCTTTGCTTTGGAGGTTAATTTACCAAACATTGTACAGTTTATTGTATGTGCCATGTTCCTGGATGAGGATGGATAGAAAGAGAACAAGAAATCTCCCTTGCAGTAAGATATCCCCTTAAAAAACTCAAGGTCGTCCCAGGGAACAATTTCTAGGATATATGGTCATTTTTTAAACGTCTAAAGGAAAGTTTTGTAATTTGCATCAAATAGAATCCAGGCATGGTTGGGCAATGAAGGGAAAAGAGAGAGGAGGTGTAGATTCCAGAGGCTGCCATGGAAATTTGCATATTGGAAGGAGAAAGGGATATTGGGAATCCAGAAATTTTCCTCATAGCAACAGTATTGGCTGAGATGGATGAATTTTAATACTTACAATAATGAATTTCCTCCTTTTCTACTAAGGCATGTACTCCATGAGCCTTGCCCCCAAAGATGGGAATACACCCTGAGCTAAATGGCGTTGCTAACCTAAGAGGCCCCTTTTACTCTGAAGTGGGAATTGGGATTGGGGCCAAAACCCTCCTCTTTCTGTTCCATGTCAACAAGTTCCTCTGTGACAAAGAGGCTCAAGAACACGGACTGGATCATGGGTCTCTTGGCCCTGACTCACCTCCTGGTGCTGCTCACCATGGGGTTCCTAGTTGTGGACACTTTGTCACCTCGACAGGGGCTTTGAGGGTGACATCAGATGCAAATCAGTCACCAACTGGTACAGGTTGATGAGGGGCCTGTCCATTTCTGCCACCTGCCTGCTGAGCATCCTGCAGGCCACCACCCTCAGCCCCAGAAGCTCCCCTTTGGCAAAGTTCAAGCCTAAGTCCCCACAGGACAGCCTGAGGTCCCTTATGTTCCTGTGGGTCTTCTATATGTCCTTCAGCGCCCACTTCTCCGTCCCTGTGGTCGATGACTCCAACGGGATGTCACCCAATCTAATGTTCCTCAGTGACTCCTGCAGTATGACCCACAGGAGCCACTTCCTCAGGCATTTATTCACCATCCTGGGTGCATTTTGGGATGTCATCCTTATAGGGCTCATGGCCCTCTCTAGTGGGTACATGGTGGCCCTCCTGTGCAGGCATAAGAGGCAGTGCCAGCACCTTCATGGCACCAACCTGTCTCCAAAAGCCTCCCCAGAACAGAGGGCCACTAGGACCATCCTGCTGCTCCTGGGTTTCTTCGTGCTCATGTACTGTTTGGACTGCGTCATCTCCTCCTTAAGAACCATGTGGAGAAACGACCCTGTTTGTCACTGTATCCAGATGACGGTGGCCAACGGCTATGCCACCGTCAGTCCTTTGGCTTTCATCTGCACCAAAAAACAAAGTGTCACCCTTTTGAAAGGCTTGTGGCAGAAGAATCGTCAATGCTTAATCGTTGCATGATTGTTCAGTCCCCTGCCTGAGCCACCGCCCAGCTTTGTCCCAATGAACGATGGAGTGGTTGGTGCATGTGCTCTCTGTGTTGAAGGAGTACAGGAAGTGGGGTTTTTTATTTCATTTTATTTTTAAATTTTTAAAAAAAAAAATATTTAGTTTTTTAGTTTTAGGTGGACACAATATCTGGACTTTATTTTTACATGGTGTCAAAACCCAAGTTGACAGCCTTTGGGACAGGAGTCCCCCGGTCTTCTTGGGAGTTGGATTCTTAGCAATAGTAATTCTTCCAATCGATGGACCCAGGGGGGCAGGATCAGGAGAGCCAGCAAGTAGTTTTTAAATGTTCAAATTATTAATCGGGGAAATGCAAATCATTGTTTCCTGGTCCCCAGTTGAATAGTGAGTTAGTCACAAAAAGGCAAAATTAAATGCTGGTGAGGATGTGGAGGGGAAAAGCTCATTTATTGTGGGAAGGGAAATTAGTGCTATAATAATAAAGATCAGTTTGGAGGCTTCTCAAGAAACATCAATAGATCCACCAAAGGATCCAAATAGCCCACATCCAGAGGAAATAAAATCTGCACCAGAGTGGTTCTGCACGACTGTGTTTTTCATATCACTATTGAAAACAGCTAAGAGTCCCTAAGCCCAGGTGCCAACCAACACACGGATGGATAAAGGGGGTCACCTCCCCACACCCCAAGCATCTGTCGAACTTCTCATGAAATCTTTCTCGTCCCACATTTAATTTCACAGGCTCCAAATGCATGGTGCCACCCATAATGTGCCATCTGTAGTTTGCCTGCATGCAAATACCAAGTGAGAGGTCACTGGTCCTGGGTCACCTTCAAACCAAAGGACAAGTGAGCCTGGTGGTTTGCTGCCAAAGACATGGAAATACAAGTTCCAACAGGTGGGCTGGAGGAACATAGGTGTCCATTCATCTGGTCTCTTTTTATTAGTCATTTAAGAATTCTCCTTCCCATTTCCCTAATAATGAATGGTCTGAAAGGCATTTTGTTAGGAAGACTATTTAGAGAAGTTGAGCCTCATCCCATTCAGGTCTGTAGGCTCATGCTTATTTTTTTAATGACATCTTTTCATGCAAATGCAGTCACAGAGAAAAAAATGTGCACCATGTTATGTTCTTCACCTTTAAGCAAATTGGACTTGACTCATGTCTTTATTGAGCTCATCAGGGAAACAGATCCTCCTGCAGGCATGTTTGCATTTCCCAGTCCTGACAGCTTTTTGATGAAGCTCCTTTGCAGTTTCTTGTTGTTAGAAGCATAATTTATCTTCTACAGCTTCTGAAAACAGATCTTCAAATATTCTTAGGGTCTGGCCAGAAGTGTGAACCCTGAGCTGGACTTAAAACCTTCCAATTTACAGAAACAATGGATGATTGTCAGCAAGGTTTTTCAGGAATAGCTGCTACTTCTTCACCCAACTTTCTCCAGGTTTCTAATCCTCCATATTCCTGGAGCTTGTAGATCTCCCAGAGCCTGTGAACATAGCAGGGCACCTGGTGGGTGGTGGTTGTGCCCTTCCTGAGGTGCAAGCTCCATCTAGTGCTCTTCAGAGTTCCCCAGCTAGAACTGTGCCACAAAGTAGAGCTTGCTGCCTAATTTATTCTAAGAACAAAGATTCATACAGCAGGGCCAATCTCACCTTCAGGATCTCTTTCTTCCATTTTTACCTTAGGATACAGAAGGTGACGGGAGCCCTGGTGAGCTTTAACTACATGACAAGGACACAGCAAAGTCTTATTATTTTTGGTACCAGGGATTGAACCCTGGGTGCTTAGCCACTGAAACACATCCTCAGCCCTTTTTTTGTATTTTATTCAGAGACAAGGTCTTGCTAAGAATTTTGAGGCCTCACTAAGTTGCTGAGGCTGGCTTTGCAGTTATGATCCTCTAGCCTCAGCCTCCCAAAGGCTGAAATCACAAGTACACACCCCCATGCCCAGCACAGGTTAGTTTTCCTATGATTTATGTCACTCTCTGTGGAAGGTCCAGTATTTTTGAGAATGTTTGCTTTCTCTATTTTATAAAATGTGATAGTTTTTGCTTTTGAAACTGCATATTTTCCAAGTACCATTGCAGGGCTAAGAGCCATAGTTAAGGAGGCCCCTTGATCACTCTGCAGTGAGGGAAGGGAGATTTTCATCTTGTCCCTGAGGCTCTAGACTCCTTTTTGGTAGACAAATGTGAGTGGCAGGGTCATGGCTGGGAGGTGACATGCCTGACAATTTTTTTTAGCTCGATTTTCTTCAAGGCTCCTATTCACCAGAATGCTTTCTAATAAAAATGAGATATTAACCCAGACATAGCTACATACCTATCTTTAAAATAATTACATGTAATAGTTCAGTGAGTAAGTTGCATGTATTTCATGGGTTTTTTGTACGGATACATTAGTGTATGATAGGAATTTTGGAGAGAAGCTGGGTATGGTGGTGCATGCCTGAAATCCCAGCAGCATGGGAGGCTGAGGCAGGAGGATCCTGATTTCAAAGCCGGCCTCAGCAAAGCAGCAGGGACCTAAGCAGCTTAGCACGATCCTGTCTCTTAATTTAAAAAAGAGGTGGGGGTGACTTAGAATGTGGTTCCGTGGACACACACCCCTGGGTACACATCCTCCACCAACAAATGTTGGACCCAGCTGGATAACACCAGACGTGTGTGACCTCGCCCGTTCTACACAGTTAGGTTTTGTATTTACAAATGTCCTCTCACTCTTGTTTATGCTCTGGAGAAAGGTGACTCATTTTTTTTGCTGCTATTGTAGAATTTTACCTTCATAAAAATAGGACTTGTTGGGAGTGGCCCCTGCTCCAAAGACTAACTTCCCCATCCCCAGAGAAGAGCAGTCCAATGGTGAGCCCTGCTGGCTCACATGATCCTTACCCACCAATCAGACCAGACCTGCTGGTTCACATGATCCTTACCCACCAATCAGACCAGACCTGCTGGTTCACATGATCCTTACCAATCAGACTAGCCATGCTGACTCACATGATCCTTACCCACCAATCAGACCAGACCTGCTGGTTCACATGATCCTTACCAATCAGACTAGCCATGCTGACTCACATGGTCCTTACCCACCAATCAGACTAGACCTGCTGGCTCACATGATCCTTACCCACCAATCAGACTAGACCTGCTGGTTCACATGATCCTTACCAACCAATCAGACTAGCCATGCTGACTCACATGGTCCTTACCCACCAATCAGACTAGCCATGCTGGCTCACATGATCCTTACACACCACTCAGACTAGCCCTGCTGACTCACATGGTCCTTACCCACCAATCAGACTAGCCATGCTGACTCACATGATGCTTATTCACCAATCAGAAAGCACCCCTACCAACTGTCAAAGCCTTCAATCATTAAACTGTCATAACTGTCAAACCACCCCCTGGCTCTGTAAATATGCAGAGCTGTTCCTCAATAAATGGGCATTTTCTCCAATAATGAGCCTTGTTCATTCTTTCAGTACTTACCAATCATTTTAAAGCAACAATGAACCGAGGTCTTAATTTCTGAATAGCGTTGAAAAATTCATGTCTTCTTCTCATCCCTGCTTTATCCAAAAATTTTATATTTCCATGACTGTATTATTTGAAGTAACATGAATATAATTCCATCTGATGCACAGATTTACAGGTTATTGTAGCTCGTGCTGTAAGAGTTTTACAAGGCTGAATGTTGGTACCTCAACTTTTAAAATGAATTAAATGTAATGAAAGCAAACTCTCCACTTTCCAAATATGGCATAAGAGAAAGCAATTTCACAACAATCATTGTACATTTTCACGTTAAAATGTTATAAATAAATGTTTGTATGTTGGCTATAAATGCACAGATACAACATTATTCTTTAAAGCATCATTTGAATTAGTAATTCAAACAAGTATATGCAAAAGGATGTATGACATTTTTATGTATAAAAACAACTCAGTAGAGGGGAAGAGTTGTGAGCCTCCTTATTACTTAGAAATGATACAATTTGTGAAAATAAACAGGTTAATTACCATAATGTGATCATAAAACAATTTAAACATGTATAGATTTATAATAGTGTACTCCAGATACAAGTCAAGATGTTACTTCAATTAAAGGTTAAATTTTTTTTTAAAAAAAATCTGCATTTAAACTTTTAAGCAAATATCTACTTGAGTTCTGAATTCTTAAAAGTTTTACCCTATATTCTCAAATCTTTCACATGTCAGATTTCCTTAGCAATTTTTTTCTTTTTCATACGTGGGATTAACCCAGGGGCACTATGTGACTGAGCTATGTCCTCAGCTCTTTTATTAACATTTTGAGACAGAGTTTCTCTAAGTTACTTAGGGTCATGTTAGTTTATGAGACTGGCCTCAAAATTGTGGTCTTCTTGAATCAGCCTCCTGAGTCACTGGGAATTTCCTAGCATCTTTTCTTTCACGCCTATATGCCCATGAGCTCATTTAGCTTTAAGACTTTGCTTTTTAGATGATATTCTGATTCAGTATGTACAAAAACAAATTAAATCTTAACTAGTATATATATGAGAGGCTTGCATGAAAGTCAATGCAGGTTTTCCAGAAAAATATTCTGACAGTAAGGTATTACACATTTTTCTGAAACAGGGGCTATGGATGTAGCTCAGTAATAGAGAATTACCTAGCATGTATGGGGTCCTGGGCTTGAGATCCAGAATTGCAAAATAAAAACTTGAGGATCAATTTTATATCTAAACCTCTTTGAGTTTGGAGAAATGCCACTTCTTTCTTGAAAGATGGAAGAAAATCTGTACTCCAAGAAGACTCATATTTCAAGATTATTCTGGATTCTTATCCTTTAATGAAATCCTTATAATGGAGTGTACCTGGATCTATTTTAATTTATGGATTGGTTTATTGTGAGAATTTCACAAATACAAATAGAAAACACTGCAAAAATGTGTTCTTTCTAATATTTTATAATAGCAGTTGTGTGAATAGACCAGATTCTGACATGATAATCAAAATATATAATATATGTAACTATACAGAAAAATTCAAATAGTCATAAGCTCCATCAATTTTCTCCAGAGATTTCCAATGTACCGTACTATTCTGGTAATTTTTTTCAGCTCTCTGAGTTAGTGACAGAAGGTGATCAGATATTAAAACAATCCTAAGAATTCTACCCACTGACATAAATGAGGATCTGCATTTTAAAAATTAGAACAATCCTGGAAAGATAACCCATGCAGGAAGTTCTCCCTGTGTGACTTGTGTGCTTCATCCTCCTTACATCTGGATTCATTAAATAAAAATTCCCCAGGGCACACCTTCCTCAACTGCTGGAAAACGCCATATTACATTCTGTCTATATAAATTATGCAACCCAAATTTCCATCTTTTACAGGTAGATTTACACCACGTTTTTTAAATTTATTTATTCCTTTGTGAGTGACGGTAACTTGACTGAATGATTTCAAGATTCATCTGTGGTTTCTTATACATCAGCATCACCTTCTTATACATCAGCATCACCTTCCTATTTTATGCTATGTTTAGGACTTAATGCAATATATGCTCTTTGCATATTGTACTACTGAAGATTCCACCCGTTGTGTGTAGATGTATACAGTGTTGACTCTGATGCCTATGCAAGGGGGTCGCCATGTACCCTCTTGACATAATAAATTCAAGACTCATCTGTGGTTTCCTATGCATCAGAATCCTTCTCCTGTTTAATGTTGACTGGAACTCCATGATATATCCAGATTATATCTTCACACATTTATACACTTGGAAATATCAGACTGTCTCTATCATTGACTATTATAAATATGGTATCCTGAGCAATGGTGTTTAAATAACAGTTGATGTCCCTATATCCGTTTTTTTTGTTATATTCATAAAAGTTCAATTGATAGATGAGATGGCAGTTTATAATAAGGGATGTTTACAATCTATAGGCATAAAGTAGATTTCTGAGACTCTTTTTTTTTAAAGAGAGAGTGAGAGAGGAGAGAGAGAGAGAGAGAGAGAGAGAATTTTTTTTAATATTTATTTTTTAGTTATCGGCGGACACAACATCTTTGTTTGTACGTGGTGCTGAGAATCGAACCCGGGCCGCACGCAGGCCAGGCGAGTGCACTACCACTTGAGCCACATCCCCAGCCCTGAGACTCTTGATTTATTAAATCTGCTCCCATCTATCACATACCTATAAATGTATGGACTGATTAAAAAAAAAAGTGATAATTACTACCTAGGGTTCCTTTTACACATCAATCAGAAATATAAAGTTATTAGATTTGTTGGAGCCATATGGACAATAATCTGTCCTGTTTTTCTCATTTTCAGGCTTCAATGTAATCATTTTAAAAACTACTTTATGCACTCATCCAACATGGAGAGCAAACTCACTATGCCATGATGCGTTGATGCACGGCGGTGTGGTGGCTCAGGTCGAGAACTGACTCATCATGTAACGATTCAACATTGACTGTTTTTCCCCCACAAACATTTCAAAAAGGTAACGCTGTGTCTTGCCGTGCAGATGAAAACCAAAGGACTGATGGTGGCATAGCCATTGGACACTATGATCTGGACAGAAAAGCACACAGGGTCATTGTTCCACATGGTTCTTGAGGAGGAGACGATGCAGTCCAAACAGTACATGAGCACAAAACATCCCATGAGCAGCAGGATGGCCCTGGTGGCCCTCTGTTCTGGGGAGGCTTTTGGAGACAGGCTGGTGCCGTGAAGGTGCTGGCACTGCCTCTTATGCCTATGCAAGAGGGTCACCATGTACCCACTGGAGAGGGCCATGAGCCCTATGAGGAAGACATCCCGTAAGGCACCCAGGACGGTGAACAAATTCCTGAGGACGTAGCTCATGGGTAAGATAGTGCAGGAGTCACTGAGCAATATAAGGCCCTGTGAGGTCCCAGTGGAGTTGACAACAGCAGAGATGGAGAAGTGGGCACTGAAGGACATATAGAAGACCCACAGGAAGAGAAGGGACCTCAGGCTGTCCTGTGGGGACTTAGGCTTGAACTTTTCCAAGCAGGAGCTCCTGGGGCTGAGGGTGGTGGCCTGCAGGACACTCAGCAGGCAGGTGGCAGAAATGGACAGGCCCCTCATCAACCTGTACAAGAAGGCAATTGATTTACATGTGACATCACCCCAAAGCCCTGCCTGAGATGTAAAAGTGTCTGCAGCTAAGAACCCCATGGTGAGCAGCATCAGGAGGTGGGTCAGGGCCAAGAGACCAATGATCCAGTCGGTGTCCTTGAGCCTCTTGTCACACAGAAACTTGATGACATGGAACAGAAAGAGGATGATGTTGGCCAAGATCCCAATTCCCACTTGAGAGTAAAAGGTGCTTCTTAGGTTAATAACGCCATGCACCATGTGGTTTTTTATCATCCTTTGGGGTAAGGAATAATGAAGTACATGTCTTAGGGAGAAAAGTAAGAAAATGCATTATCACAAATATTAAATTTCAACCCTCTCAGCCAACGCTGTTGCCAGGAGGAAAATTTGTTGGCCTATCCCAATGCCCCCTGTCCTGTCTAACTGAAGTTTTGCTGACACACCCTGGAAACCATTCTTTTCTCTCTCTTTTCCCATCATTTCCCAATCATGGCTGGATTACATTTCATGCAAAGTACAAGAGGATTTCCTGAGCATTAAAAATGATCACATCTGTCATATATTTCTCATTCACAAGTTCCAATGTTATAGAAAATCTTTCCCTGACACAACCTTGAATCTTTCTTGGTGATAGCTGACTGCAAGGGTGAAGTATGTGTCTTTCCTGTTGTAAGGACTATGTACTTTTGGGTCAATTGAAATTATAGAGGTTTAATTAGAAGACAATCCTCCTAAGCAAAGATTCTCAATGTCTTAGGCCATGCATATTTACGTTAGCTTCCTGTTACCTTTATTCTGGTTTGTTCATGAACACATGCATTTTTTGTTCATATATTCACAGAGAAAATGCTAAGTATTGCAACCTCTGAAGTCAGATGGCTTGAATATACCCATATCATCTTTCATGTAAGGGTAAGTATTCAATTTTTAGGAGCCCATGAATCTGGACTCTGGACTCGTCTCATCTATAAGCTGAACAAATCCTCATCATGTCTGTACATGAGATACCGTGCATGAAACAGGATGGAGCACGTTTTCCATTCAGGGAAGGCTTGCTGTGCAGTAGGATCTCTGTGGAATTGTTCAATTTTTTAGACTTCTGCAGATCCTCATTCATAGAAATCTCCTAATAGTTGATCATCTCTCTCACCAACTCAGAGCGGCTAAAAAATTACCAGAATTACAATCTGTTGGGAATCTCTGTTCAGAGTAAACTGAGTGGATTTTAGGATGATTTGATTCCTCTACACAGCTACCTGTGTAAATTATTTTTGCTATCAAATCAAAATTTGACCTATGTGATCCAAATCCACTATCAAATACTAGCAGAAATACATTTCAATATTTTTCTACTTAAATATGTGTAGCCAGGCATGATGGCACACTCCTGTAATCCAGCAGGTTGGGAGGCTGAGTCTACAGGATCGCAAGCTCAGTGCCAGACTCAGCAACTGTGATGCACTTAGCAACTCAGTGAGACCCTGTCTATAAATAAAACACAAAATAGAGCTGGGGATGGGACTTGCTTGTTCAGTGTCCCTGAGTTCAAGCCCCAGTACCAAATCAAAACAAAACAACCACAGTAAAAAAAACCCTTAAATATGTAGAATCATTGTGGTAAACAGAACCACAATTAAAATAGATACACATTCACTCCACTTGAGGAATTTATTACAGTGTAAGTATCCAACCTAACTTTGAAATAGGAGTCTCTTTGGAGTCCAAGTTTTCCATCATCCTTCAAGAATGAGATGGCATTTCTCCCGACTCAAGGTGTCCACATGTAAAATTGATACTTGAGTTTATTATTTTGATGCCTCACACATACCAGATACATTTTCTACTACTGAACTGCATCTCCGTCTCTGATTCTAGAGAATTTTATAATGGCTTACTGGCAGTATATTTTCCTGGAAAACATATATATTTACTTTAACCCAAGCATCTCCTGTAAGTAATAAATGAGATTAATTTGTGTTTTCACATACTGAACCAAAATAACACCTGAATACAAAAATCTTAAAGCTAAATTAGTTCATGAGACTATGGATGTAAAAGACACTAAGGAAATCCCAGCTACTCAGGAGGCAGAGACAGGAGGATGTCATGGTCAAGGCCAGATTGCAAATTGGTGAGACCCTGTCTCAAAATAATAAATTAAAATTGGGCTAGGAATGTACCTCATTGGTAAAAAGCCCTGGGTTCAATCCCTGGTACAAAAACCAAAAGTGCTAAAGAAAGCGGACACCTTAAAGATGTGTGAACATTTTTGGTGCCACGTGAGAATTCAGAGTGTAATGTACAGGTTTCCATTAAACACTGAAATGCAGATCTATTTATTTATTATTTTAACCTTTAGCTGACATAATATCTGGACTTAGAGAGTCTTGTATTAGAGTTCAATACATGTTTACATTGCTTGCTGTACACTTTACAGGGGAATTAACATCTTGATTTTCTCAAACTGTATAATTTCTAAGTGTGCAAAGTCTCAAAACTCTTATTTGGTTACATGTAATCACCTGATGTAGACTCTGGTGGCCACATTGAGCTATAGGCATGAGACCTGCTGACCCCAGCCCTGCAGCTGTGCCCAGGTACCCCTCACCCCTCCTCTGAATCCTCCTTACCCCGCCCCTTCCCAGATTCTGCTAAGCTGCACTTCTATTTGGGCAACATGTTTACACTCCCTATATGCGTGAGGACATGCAGTATTTCACAGAAAGGAAAATTCTATAAAAAAAATTAGGGTAAAAAGTTCATTTTTTCAGAAATGGGGTGAACAGGCAAAATGACAATTTTATTTTTTCACTCATTTGCATATTTGGTCTGCTCCAAAAACAAGCTTGGGAAAGACACTAGAAGTATTTTACATAAGGGCACATCTGTTAGATGTTTCATGGATCACAGATGAACACAGGCACATGGCCCTGTTATTCTATGATGTCCTTATACATAAAACTGATGCACATCTCTTCTCATATACCTTTTTATTTTAAGGTAATATATGTACTGGTGAAGATTTACAGAATGTCTCTACAATATATATATTAAACATTGTTTCTGTGAATTGAAAAGATTTAAGTAAAGCTCAGAGTTCCTAGGGTTCTATCTATCTGTCTGTCTATCTACCTGTCTATATCTACACATATATAATCATTTATTTACAACATTCTAAAATAAAAAATTTAAAATGATAGTGCTGAAGTTGCATTCTTTTATGCCATTTCTGGAAAATGGAGACTTTACTTCATTATGTTTAATTGATTTGAAAACATGGGGCCACTCAAACACCTACCATTATAAAATTTATAGTGACATTTTAATCACCTGTACATCTGAGAATTAGATAAAATTATTTTCAGTGATACTTAAAAATCTATTCGTGCAAAGTTAGACATTTTGAAGAAAGCAGGGATGAGAAGAAGCCATGAATTTCCAGTACCATGCATAAATTATAACCTCAGTTTATTGTTGCTTTAAAATGACCAGAAATTCTTATTTTTTCTGAAAGTGAAATTCCAGCATAGTAGCAAGAAAAAGAAACCTCCTTTCTCCAGTGCATATGAGAGTACATGAACACACTAACTGCAAAAACTAACTGTGCAAAAGAAGGAGACATCACGTATTTCTAGAGTTATCCAGATGTGTTCATATTTTTTTTTTTTTGATTCCAGGTTTTGTACCTAGGGGAACCTGATCACTGACCAACATTTACAGTCCACTCCACCTCTTTTTAAAATTTACATACAGAGTTGTGCTAAGATGCTTAGGGCCTTCCTAGACTGCTGAGGCTGGCTTTGAAATTCTGCTTCTGCCTCAACATTGCCCCTGGAATTATAGTCATGCACAACTGTGCCCAGCTTCTGTCCAAAGTTTAGATCACATACTGATGTATTCGTATATCATATGCATCAGACACATAGGCCTTATTCACTTAAATATTATAAGATATGTAAGTGTTCTAAAGGTCAGTATATAGCTATGTCTGTGTTAATATCTCCTTTATATTATAAAGCATTCTGGCGATCAGGAGCCCTTCATAAAACAAGCTAAAATAAATCACCAGGCATGTCCTCTCCCAGCCATGAGTCTTTCCATTCAGCACAGAAAAGTCTAGAGGCTCAGGGACAAGATGAGAACTTCCTACCCCCTGCAATGTGTTCAAGGGGCCTCCTCAACTAAGGCACTTAACTCGGTGATGGTCCTTGGAAACCTACTGTTTGAAGCAAAAACATTTTTTTTAAATGAGAAAGCCAACTATTCTAAAAAAAAAAATACTGGACAATCCACAGAGGGGGACATAAGTCATAGGGAAAGTAACATGGGTTGGGCATGGTGGTGCACATCTGTAATCCCCACAGCGTGGGAGTCTGAGGCAAGAGAATTGCATTTTTGAGACTAACCTCAGCAACTTAGTGAGGACCTAAGACTTATAGAAAGACCCTGTCTCTAAATAAAATGTTAAAAAGACTAGGGATGTGGCTCAGTGGTTAAGCACCCCTGGGTTCAAACCTTGGTACCAAAATAATGATAATAATAATAATAACAACAACAACAACAACAGCAAAAGAGGGACATAATTTGTTTTGTCTTTTCCATGTACTTAAGCCCCCCCCCACTCACATCACCTACTCTATGTTAACTAAAGATGAACAATTGAGTTCTGGGAGGGGGGCTGGTCCTACTTCATGTCACTTTGGGACTGAGGGGAAATTGGGCAGGAAGCTGTACTTTGCATCACAGTTCTAGCTGGGAAACTATAAAGAACACTAGGGAGAAACAGCTTGCACATCAGGGAGGGCACAATCACACCCAGCCAGGTGCTATGCTGTGTGAAAAGCCACTGTGAAATGTGCAAGCTACAGGAATATGAAGGAGAAAAGCCTGTAGAATATTTGGGTAAACGAGTGATGGCTATTCCCATAAAATCTGGTTGACGGTCACCCATTGTTTCCATACATTGGAAAGATTTCAGGAAAGCTCAGGGTTCCCAGCTGCGACTACACAATAACAATAGTTTGAAATTTGTCTTCAGGTTCAGTATTAAAAAAAAATTACTTTTCTAACAGCAACAAGAAACTCCAAAGGAGCTTCATCACAGACACTAAGCTGTCCCTACTGGGAAACCCAAACATACCTGCAGGAAGATCTGTTTCCCTGATGAGGTCAATAATGACAGGAATCGAGTTCAATTTGCTTAAAGAAGAAGAGGAGGAGATAGGTTCACATTTGTTCTGTCACTGTATTTGCATGCAAATATGAACTTAAAAAATAAACGTGAGCCCAGACACCTGAACAGAAGGAGGATCAACTTTTCCAAATATTCTCCCTAACAAAATGCCTATCAGACACAACCTTTATGAGGGAAATGGGAAGGAGGATTTTAAAACGAATAATAAAAAGAGACCAGATGAATGGACCATATGTTCTTCCTGCTCAACTATTGAAAATTATATTCCCAGATCTTTGGGGGGCAAGGAAAAGGAAACCACTATCAGGGTCACTTGTCTTTTCATGTGAAGGGGACACAGGACCACTGCCCTCTCACTCAGAATTGGCTACTGAGCAGAACACCTAATCGGGAGAGGCACCATTCATTTTTAATTTGTGAGATTTAATGTAGGACAAGGAAGATTTCATGAGAAATTACAACACATGGTTGTGGTAACATAAGGTCACCCCTGTTACTTTCAGGTTTATGTAAAATTACATTTTAATTCCTGAAAATTTAGAAAGATGCATATCAAGAAGCATTCCATTTTTTTTCAGGAAGATGAGAGAAGCCAGGCTGAGCATGCTTAATAAAGAGGAGATAGGGAACATGATTACTTCTCTAATTATTTGTATAGGACTAAATAACATAGAAAACAGGAGACGGCACAGATAGCATATGCAACTGTCCAGAGAAAATTAAATGGGAACCTGAAAGAGTGGAAATTTCTTAAGGAAAACAAGGCGTGATTTTCTAAGTCTCAAAACTAAAGAATGACACATCCTAGGAAGATTTCCTTCATTGCACTTTACAGAGCACTCTTGTCTGGTTGAGCACTGTGGTTAATGCTGGATGGCTCTTCTAAAGCTACCAAAACCCTCACTAGGAGACCCAGTTTGCCCCTTCCTCCCTCCTCCCAGAAGCCCGTGTACTCACAGCCTACATCCAGGGAAACAGAGAACAGGTTGGCTGGATGGATGCCGGCCACTTGGTGCCCTGAGAATAACCTGCACACTTTTAAGGAAAGGGTGTGATGAGCTCATCTCTCTGCAGCCTGTCATTTTAGTGTCTATAGTTAGATGACAGATCCCCCTGGGGAGCCCAGGATGATGGAGTCCCCGGTGGATTGTTCTACTTGTCCCTTGATTGGATTCTGTTCTGGATAACAGCCATCTGGGGAGAGAGGTGTCCTCAAAATTTCCTCCAAGTTCCTTTGACAAAAAAAAAAAAATAGTCTGTCCCAATCATGTGGAAACACCAAGTTCTCTCACTTCCATCCAAAGTTCAAATTAGCCCATACCCATTCCACATGTCATGATGCCTGAATTCTGGGCAGAGTCTCCTCGTGCCTCCTGTGGCTCTGAAGGTCCTCTGTCTACAATGTCTGATAGGCACCCTCTTCCCCACTCCATTCTCACGTGGGTCACCTGAGTTTTTGACGTTACTGCTCATGCGCACCAGGACTTCCATACTGAAGATCTCAGGATCCAAGCTGTGGCATCACACAAAAGTGCACTTGAAAGGAAATAGAAAAACAGAGACAGAGCTGGAGGCTGTGAGCTGCAGTCATAGCAGCAGATGGAACATCCTTGAATGCATGAGCTCTCTTGTCCACCGAGGAAGTCCACGGAACATGGTGTAGAGGAGAGTGTGGCTGCAGAGTCACTAATCAAGACCTCCAGAGACCAAGCAGAAAGTAGGTCTGATTTTATTGCACACTTACCATGTTTGTGTGTGTGTGTGTGTGTGTGTGTGTGTGTGTGTGTATACAGGCAGTAGCTTAGCAGATTATAGGCAGCCAATACAATTTCTGGCCAACTGTCCTTACAGAGACCAATCAAGGATTGGGCCATGGAGCAAGTGCAAAGCTGTAATATATGCCCTCACACCCAGGGCTGTGCCTACGGGGTAAGGGTTGTGCCGCTCACATGCGTAGCATGGGGGAGTGGCCTGCCACTCACATGCCATGTATGCAGTACTCCATGCACTTGTCCCCACATCTCCCCCCTCTGACTGTGCTGCAAGGATTTTAGCCAGCATTGCTGTTTTCCGTTCCCCGGCCTTCGCAGGATTACATAAGTGTCACACAATGCAAGAAAATATTATCACTATTATAAACAGTAGGGCCAGGGTGGTAGCATTATACGGCTTAGTTAATTTGGCTATCAGGTTTTCCCAATGTTCAGTCAATCCCTGGAGGAAAGAGGAGGTGGTCAAGATAGACACCTTCATCTCATTGGTTTTGACAATTGCCGTGGTAAGGTTATGCATGGTCATAACGTAGTCAGCATCCCAAGCCCCCTTAATATCCTGAGAAAAATGGGAGAAGTGTAAGGTTACATTTTCAGACACAGCATATTGGGTGACACAAATGCTATGGGATTCAGGGTCACAAGTGAGATATGCAACATAAATAGAATATCTAGTTGTTCCTGGTGGAGGTCTAGTTCTTGCTGAATCACTAAAATAGCAGCTCAGGACAGTTTATTTAGGTTATTTTAAATGGCAAGGGGATCTGCCATGGTAGTAGACACCTTGTTCATGGTCTGAGCCATCTGGACACTCAAAGTGAGCAAAGCAGTTGACAGTGGCTCTGGTGGCAATGGTAGCTACCAGGGCGATAATCCAAGCAATGAGGAGGCTAATTGCAACCTTGTTCAGTGCAGGATCTCCTTCTGAGGATTCTTCATGTCCATGTCCCATGGACTCCTTCACTCTCTGGACAGGTTCACTGGAAGCCAGATGGCTGGGGACACTCTAAGGATAAATATAATTTTTAGTTTTCATAGCAGGAGTTAGACAATTTGTAAGACAGAAGGATGTACTGACTGCACAAGAGATCTCTGTATGATTGATATTTATGCCATCAGTATCATTGATGATTAGCACGGCAAAGGGTGGTGTACACAACTTGTGCATCCTGGATATGGGTGTAATTTGCCACGAGGCAAATCCATGGTCAGAGTCTGGACTCACTATAGACCCATTCATCCAGCCGGCTGCTGCCCATTTGATGGAGCTAGCAGCTAGCAATATAGTTGTGATACCCATTATGCCATACTGAGTTCCTGCATAACAGTTGGTAACAGCTTGTCCCGAGAAGCAGGAACTGCAGTGGCCTATATGGTTTTGGGGAATATCAGCTACCTTCCAGAGTTGCACCCACCCAGGTGCACAGATGTTGTTCTTCCCCAGACAAGTTCCTCTTATCAAGGAGATGAGGTATGGAAGTGACCCGTTGATTCCACGGGATGCTATCATATCTGAGAGGGGCTTTCCAGAAAGCATTGTTGGACATGTTGGCAGCAAGGCTTTCTTTCATTTGCCATGGGGGAGTCTATAGCTATAGGTAGCACTAACTATAACTCTAAGCTCAGTGAGAGACAGCCCAACATATGCCTGATTATAGTTATCTACAACAGTTTCATGGGCAATAGTAAAACAGAGGGGACTGCCTGGATCATAGGTCTCATTGTCTACTATGGAGAAACAAACGGGCAGAATTGGTGTGGAAATGCTGGCATTCCAGGGTATAGTCACCTCCTGGATGGATAGCTCAGGATCAATAAGGTTGGAATTATTAGAGTCACACTTACGTAAAGCCCCTTCCCAATTAGTCATTGCTAAAGGTGGTGGCCTAGAGACTAATCATATTTTCTTAATCCATTCATCCATTGACAGCCATCTGGAGTGATTTCATAATTGGATATTGTGAATTGCACTGCTATAATTATTGACATGGCTGTAAGAGTACAGTATGCTGATGTTCATTTTCTTGGATAAATATTGTATAGTGGGATGACTGAGACCAATGTTTGTGTCCTCTCTCGATTTGCCCAAAAATGTAAGCTGTAACATTTTCCCATATCCCCACCAACACTTAAGAGCCATTCTCACTGGAGTGAGGTGAGATCTCAGTAACGTTTTAATTTGCATTTCCCTTATTTCTAGAGATGATGGACATTTTAAAAATATTTTGTTGCCCATCCGTATTTCTTATTTTGAAGAGTGTTTGTTGAGTTCCCTGACCCATTGATGGATTGGGTTGTTTGTTTTGTTAGGGTTAAGTACTTTGAGTTCTTGATATATTCTGGATACTATTTCCCTGTTGGAAGAGTAGCTGGCAAAGCTTTTATCCCATCCTGTATTTCCTCTGTTCTCATCTGTCATTCTTTTATCCGATGTGCAGAAACTTTGTGATTTGGTGGAATCCCACTTGTTGATGCTTTATTTCATGAGCTTAAGTGTTCAGTTAGGAAGCTGGTGCCTGTGCCTATGTGATGGGAACGTTGACTCTATGTCTTCATCTAGCAGTTGCAAGGTTTCCAGTGAAATCTCTTAAGTTTTTGATCTCTTTTGATTTTGACTTTGTGCAGGTTAACATACAGGGATCTAAGTTTAGATATAGGGAGTCTTCTGTGTAGGGATATCCAGTTGTCCCAGCACAATTTATCCAAAACCTTTTCTCTAATATTTATAATTGACACTTTTGTCAAGTATCAAAAGGCTGGAAGTTTGGGGTTGGTCTGCACCTTCTATCCCATTGATCTTTGGGTCTTCTTTGATTCCAATACCCTGCTGGTTTTGCTACCATAGCTCTCTCGTTATAATTTGAGGTTGGGTATTGTGATGCCTTCTGTATGAGTTTCCATGCTCAGATGGTTTTATCTACAGTGGGACTCTTTTTCCTCCAAATAAATTTTAAGATTTTTTTATAGTTCTATGGAGAATGGCCTTAGTATTTTGATGGAAATTGCATTGCATGTGTATATCATTTTTGATTATGTGACCATTTGACTGTATCAATTCTGCCCATCAAGAACACGAGAGGTCTTTGATTTTTTGAGTTTCTCTTCAATGTCTTTCTTCAGTATTCTAGTTTTCATAATAGCAATCTTTCACCCTTTGGTTAGATTAATTCCCACGAAGTTTTTGAAGCTATGTGAAGGGGGTGGTTTTCCTGATTTCTTTCTCAAAAAAGCTATAGATTTTTGAGTATTGACCTTATATACATCTACTTTGCTAAGTCCATTTATTAGCTCCAGAATTTTTCTGGTGGTCTTATGGGGGGAAGTTCCAGATATAGTATCGTGATTAGCAGACAGTGATAGTTGACTTATTTTACAATTGGCATGCCCCTAATTTCTTTCTCATGCCTGATCGCCCTGGATAGAGTTTTAAGACCTATATTGTATGGAAGTGGTGAGAGTGGAAATCCTCATCTTGTTCTTGATTTTAGAAGAAACACTTTCAATTTTTCTCCATTATTTATGATGGTGGCTATGGGATTCTCATATAAAGTTTTTATAATGTTAAGTTTCTTGAATTCCTAATTTCTCTGGTGTTTTTAAAATAAATGTTTGATGTATTTTTATCAAAGGCCTTTTCTGCTACTATTGAGATGATCATAAAATTCTTGTTCTTAATTCTATCAAGATGGTGATTCATATTTATTATTTGTGTTTGTTGAACTGGGCATGCATCACTGAGATCAAGCCTACTTGATAATGATGTATTATCTCCCGAATATGTGTTTGAATGTTGTTTACTAACATTAAGGGATTTTGCATTTGTGTTTATCAATGTGGGTCTGTGCTTTTTCTTTTTAGATGGTTAGTCTGATTTTGATATCACAGTTATATTGGACTCATTGAATGTGTTTGGGAGTATTTCTTATTTTTTAATTTCATGAAATAATTTAAGAAAGACTAGTATTATTTCTTCTTTAAAGTTCAGGTAGAACTCTCTTTAAAACCTCTTTAATCCTGTATTTCTTTGTAGGTAGGCTTCTTTATAAGATAGATAGATAGATAGATAGATAGATAGATAGATAGATAGATAGATAGATATCTCAAGGGGCCTTTTTTTCTATTTATGTGTATGCTGTGCTGAAAATCAAACCCAGTGCCTCACACATGTGAGGCAGACATACTACTCCTGAGCCACAACCCCAGTCCCTTTTCTGAGACTTTTAATTGCTCTTTCTGTTTAACGATTTGGTATTTCTGTTTTGACTCTCTATATTGCTGGTTCAGTTTAGGCAATTTGCATGTATCTATCAGCCAATACCTTCTAGATTTTTGAGGTTTTGGGTGTGTAAATTTTGCAAACGTCTTTTGTTCATCCACTTGATTTCATAAGAGTTTGTGGTGATAGTTCAGTTTTTAATTTTTGATTAGTTGATTTGGGTCTTCACTGTCTTACTTTTGGTCATCTTAGCCCAGAGTTGATCAGTCTTATTGGTTGTTGATATTTGTTCTTGATATTTGTTTTCTAGTTATACATGAGGGAGGAGTGTATTTTGGCACATAGTACATACCCAGAGTATAACGTATTCTAATTAGGATCCCATTCTTTTGGATAAACGTGATGTGGAGTTGCTCTTGTTGTGTACTTATATATGAACAAAGGAAAGTTATGTCTCATTCATTCTACTGTCCTTCCTATTCCCATCCCACTTTCTATCCCTTTTCTGCCTTTGGCTAATCCAATGAACTTCTACTGCTCCTTCCCCAATCCCTTATTATGTGTTACTATCCACACATCAGAGAGAATATTTAGCCTTTGGGATTTGGGGATTGGCTTATTTCACTTAGCATAATAGTCCCTCATTCCATCCATTAACCAGCAAATGGCATGATTTTATTCTCTATGGTGACTGAGTACTATTCCAACACCTAGGTTGATTCCATAGCTTAGATATAGTGAAATGAGCTGATACAAACATTGATGTGGTTGCCCTACTGTAGTATGTGGAGTTTAAGTCCTTTGGGGATATACTGAGAAGTGGGATGACTTATTGAAATGATGGTTTTATTCTACGTTTTCTGAAGAATCTCCATACAGATTTCTATAGTACTCACCAAAACTTGCAGATCCACCAGCAATGTTTGAGTGAAACTTCCCCCCCCCCACACACACACATCCTTGTCGACATTGATATTTGCCATTCAGACTGGATTGAGATGGAATCTTGGTGTACTTTTAATTTGCATTTCTCTAATTGCTAGACATGTTGATCATCTTTCCAGTTTGCTTGCCATTGGTATTTCTTCTGTGAGGTGCCTGTTCAGTTACTTTGCCCATTTGTTCTTTTGTATGTGTGTGTGTGTGTGTGTGTGTGCATGTGCATGTGTGCATGTGTGTGTGTGTGCATGTGTGCATGTTTGTGTGTGTGTGTGTGTGAGAGAGAAATATATGAGTCTTTTGTATATCATGGAGGTTAATTGTGTATCTGAGAGACAAATATGTTCTCCCGTTCTCAGGCTCTCTCTTCACATTCTTGATCGTTTCCCTTGCTATGAAAAAAAACACATTTTTAGTTTGAAAGCATCCCATTTGTTGATTCTTGATTTTCCTTTTGCTCTTTAGGAGTCTTGCTAAGGGACTCTGTTCATACAAACCACATGATATTGAGATGTGCACATATTTTTCTTCTCGTGGACACAGGATTTCTGGTCTAATACCTAGGTCCTTGGTCATTTTGAGTTGAGTTTTATGCAGGGTGAGAGATAGAAGTTAAATTTTATTATACTACACACGAACATCCAATATTCTAAGAACCATTTTTTTGAAGAGTTGATCCTGAAGAATTCCTGAAGAATTAAAAGAAATTAGTTTCAAATGATGTTTTTTGCTTCTTTTGCTATGGTCAGAATGGATATTTTGGAAACTTTCTTAAACTAAAAGAGCACTGAAAACCTCAAGCTGAGTTTGGAAATCCTACAAGACATATTACCCCAACCACATGGGCAGCATGATAGTGGGCCAAGAAAGATGGTCTCACATTTTACAGTGGACCCCAGAGCCACTTGGAATCCATGGGAGGAGCCAGGATGCACTCATCCCAGAGTAGAAGCATGACAGGGTAGGACGTGGTTTGGGACTAATTTGAATGTAGATTTTTAAAAAGAGAGAATGGTTGTGGTCTATGTGATTGGGAGCCTTCAGATCCCTCACACAGATGTGTCCAGGGAATTAAGAGAAAAGTTTTGAGTTTGATTCTCCCCAGGTTGCTACTATCCACCAGAGACTAAAGTACAAGTAAGAGACAGGTGACATGTTCCCCTGGGGGAAGCCACACTTGTGTATTCTCCAGTGGGAACCTGTCACCTAACAGATTCTAAAATTAAAGCCCTACAGAGAGGTGAGCTAAAGACGTCCTTTCCTTAAAACGGTGCAGGATCCGCTCAGGTCCCCTGACTCCCCATGCGACCTGCCCAGGTAAGTGCCTCTCTCTTCATGAGATGCAGCACCAGTGTGTGAGGGAGCTTCTGTGATTGTGATGAAGGATCAAAAAATCAAAATAGCCAAATTGTATGTTAGGTTCTTTGTTTGCTCTGAATTATGCATCCAGCACTATGCACACTCAACAGCTTCAAGGACTGAGGAAAATTTTCTTCTTATTATCTTTTGCCTTTTCATTTGATTACTCATGAACATTTATTAATTTTTTTTCTAATTTTTTTTAGTTGTTTATGGACGTTTATTTAATTTTTTTAAATGTGGTGCTTACCATCAAACCAAGTGCCTCGCATTTGCTAGGCAAGTACTCTACCACTGAGCTTCAACCTCAGCCCCTTATTAAATTTTTAATAAGAAAAAATATTTTAAATAAATCATTTTAGGTTTCCATCTATTTCTCAGACCGCAGTGAGTTTAATTTGCTATTTTGCTCCATCAGTTCTCAAAGTACATACTGTTAAGTTTTCTGGTTATTTCTGCTTCCACATTACTAATCTGTACTCCTATTCACTATAGAAGAGATAAAATTTTAGCCCAGAATTTTATTAAACACACTTGCTTTTCCTTATATTCTCTCAAAACCTCAATTTAAATTCATTTAAGCATTTCCTTCTATAGCTGAGATAATGAGAAATATTTATTTACACCAAGATACTCTTTTTAGCTAATCAGAAGGAAATGATATTGTGTTTTTTTCAAATATGATACAAATAAATAAAGTTTATCTTCACATTTTTAACAAATAGCAAATAGCATTTTCTTTTCGCTGATGTATTTTTTCTCAGTTTTGATCTCACAAAGGTACAGCAATGGTGCTCTGGCTGCCTGAAGATTTCTAACTAGAGCTTGGACCAGGGGCTGCAGTGGCTTAATTTTACCAAAAAAAGTGACAGTAGTGATCGCCCCTTCCTGGCTTCCAAAGGTCCCATGGTGTCCTCTCTCCAAAGAGAGGCCCCCAGAGCCACTTGGAAACCATGGGAGGAGCCAGGAACCACCCATCCCAAAGTGTTACAATAGATGACGTGGGTTGAGGTGATGTTAGTGGAGAGGTGATGGTGATCTGTGCAATAACAACAAATGAAATATGCCCTTTCGTGAATCTAAAGCCCCTCGTTAAATGAGGACACAAATTACAGAATTTACATGATTGTGTCCACGGTGCACCTGAGAAAGCAGATATGTCCTCCTCCCTACCTCCAGCCTGTGTCTCTCCACACACAAGCCCTAGAAGCCCAAGATGCTGTTGGGATCTGCTTTTCCCACCACTGATTGGGGTGCACTGACCTCAGTATGCTTCACTAGTTTCTGGCCCATTGGGGGATAACATATATCTCAGGGTTGTTTGTGATTTGGACAATGGCAGAATGCAAAATATTTAACTGATGGCTTGTTTGTTCAGGACAGGAAAGGAATCATCCACTGGGTTAAATTTCCCAGGAAAGGACTTAACTCTGATAGCTCTTAGGACCCTGGCTATATTCCTTTAAAACAAAACAGAGTTGCATTTCCATATTATTCTCCATTTCTGTTTTATCCTCAAACCTGCCCACATAGACTTTCCTTATTTTCCCCCCACTGTACCTTTTTTGACTGGGACCTATTTCTGAACTTCTTTTCCACATTATTTTCTTTCAATTTATGTCATCATATTTGGAACCTCCAGTCTGAGGATGGCTTATTTTTTTTCTATATTTAAATCTATGACCTGGGGCTCAGCACATCAGGGCAGCCAGAAGCTGCTGCAGCATCTCTCTCCCCAGAGCTCTGAGGAGAGATTCTGGGATCATCCTGGTGATGGACAGGCTTCTGTCTGCACCCTGATCTCGTGGTCAGGCTAGTCCTGGCAGGTCTGAGTGGGGTGAGGCACAGCTGGGAGGGGGCAGGCTCAGAGGATTCCTTTCAACTTGCTTTCATGAAAGGTTCACATTTTCAGGATGTTTTCTAACAAAACTGATAAATTAGCACAGAAGTAGCAACATTGCATTCTTTATAAGACATCTACCTGTGAACCATGGAGGGCACTGTGGCTCTCACTGATACACACGTGTGTGACCCGCACAGTGTGCAGATGGCCAGCTGCTTCTCTGCCTGCTGTGTCCTGGGGCTACAGAGAGCTAATGCCTGTGACAGGAGACCCGTGACAGCATCTGACTCTGCCACTTCCCATGATCAGCACTGTGGGAAAATGATAAGGTTTTCCAGCTGTAACCAGGAAATTTCTCCTATAGAAAAAAAATAATGTTCCACTTGTTTTCAAGCAGTGCTCCCCAGAAAACCCAGTTCTCTACCTGTGTTTGCAAGTCCATGCAAAAGTCCTCCTGGCTCCATCCCTACCTCCCATGATGATGCATGCAGCAGGGTGGTCATCCCCCTGGCAGGGCTGAAACCAGAGTCCTGTGCCCTCCGTCCACAGTTAACTCAGACAGACTGCTTCTCCTCTTTTTCAATACTCTCCATTTTATTTTCTTAAACTGCATTAAACTGAATTGAAGACAAACCTGTATTTTATAACATGATAGAAGAGAATCCTATTTTTTTTCACTTTCTGTAATTTTTAAAGAACTTCTTCAAGTGTTACATATCCAGTTTGTGTTGCTGTAAAGGTATTTTGGAATCAAAATGTGAGTGTATATCTTACAACTCACTTCAAGTGTGCACACAGGAATAGGCATCATCTATCCATAGCTACATGGAAAACAGAGAAACCATGTAGCACTGTGCCTACTAATAACCATCTGTGACTCTTCAAATGTGGAGACTCCTAGAGCATTATATAATCCCAGACCATTATATTAGCCTTTTTTATTTATTTTTATTTTTTGAGCATAACAAGTGAGGAAATCTTTTGTTGGAGATGTGATTGAAGGGGGAAAAAACTTCATACTAAATTAATGATTTGGAAGAGATTAAAGTTTTCTAATGTCATTAATTAATTTCACTATAGACAATGACACATACTCAAAGATTTCCAAGCAATTAATTAACTAGGCTAAAACACTTAAATTGTCTTGACTCCTTGCCTGTTTTGCTCACCCTTAGTAACTGATGTTATCAACCTATAATCTTCTGGGTAGCTGTGGATATAATTTAGAGTATTATAAATGAAAGAATGCAGAAGTGTCCTAGTGTCATTGTACATGTTCCATATTTCATAGCTATACAGCAGCATTAAAACTGAAATAAAGAAAATGCCTTCATTCTACTGGGAGATATTTCATGAGGATGTCCTCATCAAATTGTCTATTACAATATTTCCTCTCTCTGCCCTCGGGAGAAATATCATTGCTGACTAAAAGAAGGCATGAAATCTTGTTCTCTTGTGTAAACTCCTTAATCAGGGTGATGTTTGGTCCGTGTATCCCAGTTAAAACACTCAAATCTATGACTTACAAAGTGTTGAAGTTTTCTTGTTGCAGTGGTGCGTGCCTGTTTTCTGAGCAGCATGAGAAGCTGTTGCAGGAGATTTGCAGGGTCAGGGCCAGCCTTATCAACTTAGTGAGGCCCTAAGCAAATCAGTGAGACCCTGTCTCAAAATAAAAACAAAAGAGCTAAAGATGTGACTCAGGTGTCTAGTGCCTTTGGGTTCAAATCTGGGATTTAAAAATAAAAGAACACTTAAACAATGATTAATTCTCATTTTTCAATATGCCAAAGAGTAGACAGAAAAGAGACTTTGGAATAAGATCCTACTAATAATTGATGGTTCTGCCCACTGAGATATGTTTTTTTTCTGGCATAATCAAATATATGTAAAATGTGATTAAGGAAACCTGGGTTCAATATCTGGAAATATATATATATATATTTAAAATCAAGAAGCCTGATTTCAGAATCCACATTTTCTTTTTTCATCTGCAAACTGGTGAGAAAAAAAATCTAGAAAAGAGAACACTGAAATTACAGATCTTTACAAAGGTCCCCCAAAGTCATTCTTCGGTTGAGAGTTCTATGTGGATTTTCCTGCACTTTGCCTCACTTGAATTCCCTTCAAATGCTACCTACTGAGATTTTTATCAGATTTCTGCGCATACCAAGACAAATTACTCATGGCCCTACCCAGGAGAAACAATAACTGAAGATGGTATGCTTCAGTATTGAGAGTTTGGAAAGGGCATATTAAAAGTTAATTATTGGGCTGGGATTGTGGCTCAGAGGTAGAGCTCTCACCTAGCACGGGCGGAACCCAGGTTTGATTCTAAGCACCACATAAAAATAAAGGCATTGTGTTCTGTCCATCTACAAAAAAAAAGATTAATTCTCTCTCTCTCTCTAAAAAAAAAATTAATTGTAAGTATGAACATACTTTGAGGTGGGCAGACTTGGTAGCTTGGGAGGTTGAAGCTGGTAACAATCGTCATGATGAGAATTTATCCTCATTTTATCCTCAGATATGGACTCTGTACCATCTTTTCACCAGAAAACAAAATGACCAAGAGCAGCACACTTCACATTTTTATTGCTGTAGGAAATATCTTTTCTTCCCAAATTATCCTTGGGATCACAGCCAACGTCTTCCTGCTCCTCTTCCACGTCCTCACGTGCCTTCTCCAGCGCAGGATCAGGCCCGCTGATTTCACCATTGCTCACCTGGCCCTGATTCACCTGCTGATGCTCATAGTCAGGATGTTCCTGGACATAGACATTTTGGGGGTTCAATATATTTGGAACGACATCTCATGTAAAGCCGTCATCTACATGCACAGGCTGATGAGGAGCCTGTCGGTCAGCACCACCTGCCTGCTGAGCGTCCTGCAGGCCACCACCCTCAGCCCCAGAAGCTCCTTTCTGGCCAAGTTCAAGCACACGTCCCCACAGCGCAGTCTGTGGTACTTTCTCATTCTCTGGGTGTTCAACATGTTCATTAATGTTCGTTTTTTAGTCTCTACTGAAGGCCCCACCAATGACACATCAGATGTTTGGTTTTACATTGAATCCTGCAGGGTTTCCCACACAGGTTACTATTACAGGATCTTATTTTCCCTGGTAGGAATACTCCGGGATGTCCTCCTTCTGGGGCTCATGGCCCTCTCCAGTGGGTACATGGTGGCTCTCCTGTGGAGGCACAAGAGGCAGTGCCAGCACCTCCACACCACCAGCAGGATTCCACAAGCCTCCCCAGAGCAGAGGGCCACTAGGACCATCCTGCTCCTCATGGGTTCCTTTGTGGTCATGTACTTTGTAGACTGCGTGATCTCCTCCTCTTACGGGAAAATGCAGAAGGAGGATCCGGTTCACCTTGTGTTCCAGATGCTGATGGGCAATGGCTACGCCACCGTCAGTGCTTTCATGTTTATTAGTACTGAAAAACGAATAATCCAGTTCTTCCAATCCACACTGGGGAGGTCGAGGACATGTTTAAGCAGGGCCAGATCACCCCTCACAGTGTCATCCCTCGTTATTTCCTCCTGAGTTTCCAAAAATTAGTTGATGTTGGAAAAAAAAAAAGAAACTAAATGAGGATGAGGGAGATGAAACTTCTGTTGTTCTTTGTAAGATCTTTATCAAACTGGGTGAGGTGGTGCACACCTGTCATGCCAGCGGCTCAGGAGGCTGAGGCAGGAAGGTTTCAAGTTGAAGGCTAGCCTCAGCAATTATGTGTGTCCCTAAGCATCTTACTGAGACCCTGTCTTTGAATTAAAAACATACAAAGTGCCAGGGATGTGGCTCAGTGGTTAAATGCCCCTGGGTTCAATTCCTAGTTCAAAAAAGGATGTTAAATGATATATGGGCTGTTTTCTTACTGAGCTTGCCTAAGCAGATACCTCCCCTGTCCATAAATGGACATTGACTGTTAACCACTTGCCTGAAGAATGAATTTTGGAAGAATAATTTTGTTGAGTCTTGGGAAGAGAAGTATCTTGCACAACTACCACTTGTTTGATAGGCCTGTTGCAATTAAGGGTGGCCTGTCCAGTTCCCAACAGGTTACACCCATCTCCAGAGCTACTATGAAGTATCTTCCTAGTAGACTAGAGACAAACGTCACATGGATTGGACAATCTATTGCCCTGGAAGAGCCACGTGTAGTTCATAATGCCAAACCTAAATTTCCTTGGCTTCCATACCAGGAGAAGACCCTCATGTAACTAACAGATGGCCCCCCTTACATCTGCCAAGGCAGGAGCTCAGGAGAATTGCAGGTCTCAAATTGACTCAGAACAGTCTTGTGATTCTGCAAGAGGTTTCCTACATAACCTCCCAGTTTCACTTAACTTTTGGAAGGACTGACATAATGTCCATCTCCAAAAACAATGAAGGACGATTGTGTTCTCTTTCCAATGCCCAAGTCTGTTTTGGTCATACACTTCCTGCCAGGTATCTAGGACCAAGTTGGTCAAAATGGACCTTTTTCCTATCTAGGGTTAGAGTCCGCTGAGATTTTCAGAGATTACTCTTGGGAACTTTTGGGGAGCCTCTTGGTTTATTTTTAACTTGTTCTCTACCAATTGTGCCATATGACAGGATGGGTCAGCATCGTGTTGAATGGTTTGGGCTTCTCTTAGATATATCTGAACTGTTTCCCTGTCCAGTGACCCTTCTCTTTGCAGGATGTGCTCTGTGTTTGGATTTCTGTTTTCTTGGGTCCTTTCAATCCTTCTGATGGGGCATTAGGTGGTTCACTAGTGTCATGGGGACCTTAGAGGGGCACCATTATTTTCTGTATCCGAGATGACCTTAAAGGGTAAGGAATAAAATATTGGCTGCTTTTACCTTGGCCCTTTTATGTCCTTAACTTTGGTGTCCAGGTTTTAATTTGAGACATCGGACAGGTCAGTTTCACCAGTGTTGAAATATGAGTCCTGAGCTTTAATTTCAGGGTATATAATTTTGTAGTGACCCTTTCGATATAATTGAACTGGAAGTCAGTTTTATATTCTATTTGTCCTGTAGTCAGTACATGAATTATACTTACTTCTGGTCTACGTGGGAGCCATGCTAACGTGGAGTAAGGTGAGAGGCAGAGACTTATCTCAGGTTAGGTGGAGCTTGTGGCAAATACAAGCTAATGTGACTTATTTCTTGAAGCTGATCTTTGCATTTGTGAAAACTTTGGAGGCTGAGACACGAGTATTACCAATTGAGGCCAGACTCAGCCAATTAGCATGAGCTCAAAGTAACTTAGTGAGACTCTGTCTCAAAATAAAATATTTTTTAAAAAGGCCTGGGGATGTAGCTCAGTGGTATAGTGCTCATGGTTTAATCCATGGCACCAAACACATGTATGAACAAAAATAATGCCAAGAAAAGATGACAGGTTAAAGGTTTGTGAACATAGGGTGCCATTTATGAGTTAAGACCTTCAGTGGATGTTTGGTTAGAGCATTGAAATGCAGATTTGTTCATTATTTTGAGCATTAATTGATATAATGTTTGGACATCGAATTGGAATACAATATCATAATTCTAGACAGGTTCACAGAATTTGCTGATCTCATAAGCATGCTTACATTTTATATTTCCTCAAATTTTATCATTTTTGAAGTATAAGGATTCCCAAAACTATTCTCCTTTACTCTCTGGTTATATATAATCACCTGATGTAGACTCTGGTGACCACATTGAGCTACAGACATGAGAACTGCTGACCCCAGCCCTGCAGCTGTGCCCAGATGACCCTCACCCTCCTCTGCCTGTTCCTTCCCCTGATCCTTCCCAGCCTCTGCTGAGCTGCACAAAAATGTGGTCAACATTTTTAGTTTCCACATTAAAAACTTTTTTTTTCTAAAAAGAAAATTCTATACACCATTAAAAAAAAGTCATCTTTTTCAAAATGGGATGATCAGGAAAAATGACAATTTTTATACTTTCACACACTTTGCCTTTTTGTGTCTGCTCCTAGGACAAGCCTGGGAACAACTAGATAGATTTTCCACGAGGGCACATCTGTTTCATATTTTATGGGTCACAGAAGATCAGGTGCGCTGAGCCCTGTTATCCTCTGACATTTTTTTTACATTAAAAATGACACAGGTCTGTTCTCCTATATTTGATTTATTTAAGGTAAAAATATATACCGAGGAAAGTTTAAGGAATAAATTTATGTAATACAAATTTTATCATTTGTGTAGAAAATTATAAAAATAAAAACTTAAATGCTAGTTCTTAAATTGTGTTATTTTATACCTTTCCTGTAAAATGGAGATTAGGGCTTTGAGTATTGTAGCAAGCCCTGCCTCAATGAAAACTTGTCTGACCTATTCAGATGCCTGTATACTTTTTTTGTACTTTTCTATATGTACCGTATCATCCAATTTTTTTAAAAGCAAGAAAATAAAAACTGTTTGCAAATCAATCCTAATTGGGATTAGCAATGTATAGACTACTGTCTATTAGACCGTAGTTACAGTCTGTGTTTTCATTGAGGAATTATTGGTATGGATAAGAACTTACACTTGTTGTCCTAATAATTTTTCTGGTTTTTCATCCTTTGTATATTTTGGTATGTGTTTTGTCTCTTTCTTTCTCTCTTATTGTTTATTTATTGAGGTTGGTTGTTTTTGAAGAGAGATTATGTTTGACTCTCTTGTCCTCATTTCTGTAATACAGCACCAATGATTTATTCAATTTCCTGTGCTTTTAAATCACTTTGCTAACATGTATTCACCATGTGCAGTGATGGAGTTCAGTGTGACATCTGCATACACATGTGCAGCATCCTCTGATTGAATCCATTCTCTGTAAATGCAGCTCTTTCTATACCTCTATTTATTTCCATATCATATCTATGTGACTTATGTCATTGTCATCCACACAGGACAGGGTCCATGCAGGGCTTCTCTTTCTGAACACAGTCTTGCAGTTCTATCCATTTTCTTTACACAACAGGATGCCAAGTCAAGTCTGATTTGCTTTAGGAGGAAGAAAAAGAGATAGTTTTACTTTTTTTTTTCACTGTAAGTGCATGTGCATGAAAAGATGTACGTCAAAAATGAGCATTCATACCTGAACAGGATGAAGTCCAGCTTGAAGTCTAAGTATTCTTCCTAATAAAATGTCTTTCAAACATGTTCATTATCAGCAAATTGGCAAGGTGAATTTTTAAATGAATAATTAAAAGAAAAAAAGTAATGGACAAAAATATTGTTTCTATCCAGTGATTGCAAATTATAAACAAGGGTCTTTTGGAGGAAGAAAAATGTATCTAACATCAGGATCACTTATCTTTTTAATATTTCATGTGAAGGGGATATCAGGATCACAGCATTCTTCCTTGAAACTTGGTAATGGGCTTTGGAGGGACATCGTTAATATTCAAATTGCTAAATGTAGGACAGGAAAGGTTTTATGAGAACCTAAAATAGATGCTGGCAGCAGTGTGAATTCACCCTCTTACCTTCTGGAATGTGTCAAATTAGTTTTTAATTTCTCAAGGTTTAGAAGTCACATATCAATAATAGTTCTATTTGTTCAGGAAGATGGAGGGGAGCAACACTCAGTATTTTTTTTAAAAAATCAGGAGGGGCTGGGGATGTGGCTCAAGTGGTAACACACCTGGCATGCACAGGGTCCTGGGTTTGATAAATAAAAATAAAAATCATAAAAATTATTTTAAAAATAAAGATGTTGTGTCCACTGAAAACTGAAAAATAAATATTAAAAAGTTCTCTCTCTCTCTCTCTCTCTCTCTCTCTCTCTCTTTAAAAAAATAAGGAAAACTTTTTACTTCCTGCCTATTTTTACAAAAGTAAATAAACTATGAAACATGAGATAGCATACATGGGGCATATGTAACTTGATTGCTGCTACATCTGGCTGATGAAAATGTAACAGAATCTTGATACAATGAACAATTCCTATGTAAAGCACTGACTAATTTTGTGTCTCAAATGTAACAGATGACATAACTTAGGAAGAATTCCTTCACTGCATTTTACAGAGCTCTGTTGTTGGGGTTGAGTATAGTGGTCAGAGCCGAATGTCCCTTCCAAATCTACCAAAAATCCTAAGAGACTCAGTTTCTCCTTTCCCAACCTCCTTTTAGAAGCCTCATGCATCAACTTAGCACTTATCTGGATGGATGTGGGGCCATTTCTGCCCCTGAGAATAACCTGCAGAATTTTGAGCAAAGGGGGCTGTTAGGTCATCTCTCTGCAGCCTCTAATTTTAGTGTCCCCAGTAAGGTGACAGGACCCCACTGGAGAGCACAGGACTATGGAGTCCACAGTGGAACATTTCACTTGCCCCTTGATTTGATTCTGATCTGGATAATAAGCTGCCATCTGGGGAAAGTGGTGCTCAAAATTTTCTCTAAGTTCCCTTGACAAAAATAATGTGTAGCCATCATTTAGACAACACAACGACTCTCACTCTGATATGAAATTCAGATGAGCTCCTATCCATTCCTCGTGGTGTAATGGCTGAATTCTGGGATTAATGGTTGTTAGTTCCTGCAGGGTCTCTGAGGGTCCTCTCTCTACTTTTCACACCCTCTTCTTGACTCTATTCTCAGGGGTACCACCTTGTTTTCTGACGTTTCTGCTCATGTTCTTCATGGTTTCCATGCTGAAAATTTCAGAATTCGAACTATGCACCCCTTGAAAGGGCACAATAAGAAATATGGAAAAACAGAGGTACGTCTGGAGGCTGAGATTGAGGTAATAGCAGTCCGATGAAACGTACTTGAAGCTCAGGCAGAGTCCATTCTGTGGTAAACCTGAAACATTATTCCTCATCATCATGAATGGAGAAATTTTAAAAAAAGAAAAAGAAAAGCAAGGAAGAAAGAAACTAAAAGAAATATAAATAGAAAAATAAGAGCTAAAACTACCCATATTTTTTGATGACATCATTTCACATTTGGAAGACCCATAAAAACTTCACTTAAAATCTTCTAGAACTCAAAAAATTCAGCAAATTAGCAGCATATAAAACTAATACTCACAAATCAGACCTACAATACTATCACCAAGGTCCCTGCAAGTCTGGTTACACCAGAGGTCTCCCTGCTAGCATATTTCTCTTGATTCCTCTTTGCTTTTCCTATGATCTAATACCTCTATGTTGAATACCAATGGTGAATCAGCTGAAAGAAAAAAATCATAAAAACTACCCCCTTCCCAAGGGCCTCAAAAAAGAAAATATGTGGAAATCTATGTAACAAAAGAAGTGGAAGACCTCCACGATGAAAACTACAGTACATTAAAGAAAAACATTGAAAAAGACATTCAAAGGTAGAAATATTTCTCATACATCTAGACAGAGAGAATGAATATTGTTAAAATGGCCATGCTACTGAAAGCAATATACAGATTGAATGCAATTCCTATTCCAATTCCATCAGTGTTCCTCATGGAAATAGAAAAGGCAGTCAAGAAATTTTTTTAGAAAAATATAGTCCAGAATAAACAAAGCAATCCTTACCTAGAAAAGTAAAGCAGGAGGCATCACAATGCCAGAACTTAAATTATAATACAGAGATAGGGAGACATGGTATTGTCACCAAAACAGACGTGAATACCAATAGAACAGAATAGAAGACAGAGAAAAACCCACATAAATGCAATTATCTTATCCTAGAAAAAGACACTGTTGATGTACATTGGAGCGTCTTAAGCTGTAGACAGGTCTCTTGTAAACAGCACAAGGCAGAACTTTAAAATATAACTCAGATTGATGTTTTTCAATTTTAAAGGAAGTATTAGAGACTAGGACCCTGGCCCACCATGTGGAGGAGGAGGAGCAGTGACCAGGCTGTGTCTCCCTCACACACACACACACACACACACACACACACACACACACACCATCTACCACACAGGGCTTGCTTGTACTACTTCCATCTACAGACAACAGCCAAGACATGCAAGACTATCACCAAGGTCCCTGCAGGTCTGGTTACACCAGAGGTATCCCTGCTAGCATACTTCTTTTGATTCCTCTTTGCTTTTCCTATGATCTAATACCTCTGTGTTCTCACCTCCTACCTCATGAACCCCACATCATACATCCTGCTCTTTGCCCACCATAAGAAGCTGCAAATGCTTATGCAAACCTGATATATATATATATATTAGACATTAATTGAACACATCATTTCTGTTTGTTGTGACAAAACTGTAATTATCTAAACAAGAGCTATTAGGTTTAAGGCTACATAATGTTTGCATTGTGTGCTGTAAACGTGGATCTCCCCCTTAAAGGTGCAGTATTGGTAACCTGCAGGGACACTAGAAGATTGTACTGTAGAAACTTTAATACCTTGGATTCCCCACTGCTAGAGAGGGAGACACAAAGTCAACATGAAAAAAAAAGTAATGGAAGCAAGTGCCCTAGGTAAACCAAGATGCTATAATAACAGAACTCACTCACAGTACAGTAGATGAAAGGTCAGAGAAGAAGTTCCAAATAAAAATAATTAAAATGATCTGTGAAGCGAAGAATAATAGAAGATAACAAATACAGGCAACAATGGATAACGCCAACAAAGAGATAAGAGAAGAAATACAGGTAGTAAAAGTTTATTTCAAGAGATAGAGATGCAAAAAAAATTTGAAATGAAGGAAACAATAAACCAAATTTAAAAAGTCAATAGATACCATTACCAACAGACCACATCACCTGTAAGACTGAACCTCAGGCAATGAAAACAACATATATAATCTTTTTTTAATATTTACTTTTTAGTTGTAGTTGAATGCAATACCTTTGTCTTACTTATTTATTTTTGTGTGGTGCTGAGGATGGAACCCAGGGCCTCACCTGTGCTAGGCAAGTGCTCTACCACTAAGCCACAACCCTAGCCCCGACAACGTATATAATCTTGAAAATAAAGTTGACCACATGGGAAAGATGGTAGGAAACCATGGACAGAATCTTCAAAATCATGGGACATCATGAAAAGACCAAATCTAAGAATTATTGGAATAGAGGAAGGCACAGAGATACGAATCAAAGGAATGAACAATCTCTCCAATGGAATAATATCAGAAAATTTCCCAAACATGAAGAACGAACTGGAAAATAAATTACAAGAAACTTAAAGACACACCAAATGGACAAAATTACAGAAGAACCACACGGAGAATCACTATCGTGCAATTGCCTAGCATACCGAATGAAGATAGGCTTTTAAAAGCCACCAGAGAAAAGGTTCAGATTACCCATGGGGGAAAACAATTCGGATCTCAGACATATTTTTTTTTTTTGTCAAATGAACTTGGAGGAAATTTTGAGCACCAATCTCCCCAGATGGCTGTTATCCAGGACAGAATCCAATCAAGGGGCAAGTGAAATGTTTCGCTGGGGACTCATTCATCCTATGCTCCCCGGGGGGACCCTGTTATCTAACTATAGACACTCAAATGACAGGCTGCAGAGAGATGAGGTCACCCTTTCCTTAAAAGTGTGCAGGTTATTCTCAGGTGCACCAAGTGGCCGGCATCCATCCAGCCAAGCTCTTCTCTGTTTCCCTGGATGTAGGCTGTGAGTACATGGGCTTCTAGGATGAGGGAGGAAGGGGCAAACTGGGTCTCCTAGTGAGGGTTTTGGTAGCTTTAGAAGAGTCATCCATCAATAACCACGGCACTCAGCCAGACAACTGTGCTCCGTGAGATGCAATGAAGGAAATCTTGCTAGGATGGGTCATTTCCTTAGTGTTGAGACTTAGAAAACCACTCCTTGTTTTCCAAAAGAAATTTCCACTATTTCAGGTTCCTATTTAATTTTCTCTGAACAATTGCCTAGGCCTTCTGTGCTAGCTCCTGTTTTCTATGTTATGTAGTCCTATTCAAATAGTCAGAGAAGTGATCATGTTCCCTGTCTCCTCTTTATTAAGTATGCTCCGCGTTGCTTCTCTCATCTTCCTGAAAAAAAATGGAATGCTCCTTGATATGTGACTTTCTAAATCTTGAGAAATTAAAAAGTGATTTTGTATAAACCCAAAAGTAACAGGGGTGACCTTATGTTACCACAACCATGTGTTGTAATTTCTCATGAAATCTTCCTTGTCCTACATTAAATCTCACAAATTAAAAATGAATGGTGCCTCTCCACATTGGGTGTTCTGCCCAGTAGCCAGTTTTGAGTGAGAGGGCAGTGGTCCTGTGTCACCTTCACCTGAAAAGACAAGTGACCCCCATAGTGGTTTCCTTTTCCTTGTCCCCCAAAGATCTGGGAATATAATTTTGAATTGTTGAGCAGGAAGAACATATGGTCCATTCATCTGGTCTCTTTTTATTATTCATTTTAAATTCTGCTTCCCATTTCCCTCTTACTGGTTGTGTCTGATAGGCATTTTGTTAGGGAGAATATTTGGAAAAGTTGATCCTCCTTCTGTTCAGGTGTCTGGGCTCACGTTTATTTTTTAAGTTCATATTTGCATGCAAATGCAGTGACAGAACAAATTGAACCTATCTCCTTTTCTTCCTCTTTAAGCAAATTGAACTTGACTCATGTCTTTATTGACCTCATCAGGGAAACAGATCCTCCTGCAGGTATGTTTGGGTTTCCCAGTAAGGACAGCTTAGTGTCTGTGATGAAGTTCCTTTGGAGTATCTTGTTGCTGTTAGAAAAGTAACTTTCCTTATACTGAACCTGAGACATATTTCAAACTATTGTTATTGTGTAGTCGCAGCTGGGAACCCTGAGCTTTCCTGAAATCTTTCCAATGTATGGAAACAATGGGTGATCGTCAACCAGATTTTATGGGAATAGCCATCACTCGATTACCCAAATATTCTACAGGCTTTTCTCCTTCATATTCCTGTAGCTTGCACATTTCACAGTGGCTTTTCACACAGCATAGCACCTGGCTGGGAGTGGTTGTGCCCTCCCTGATGTGCAAGCTGTTTCTCCCTAGTGCTCTTCATAGTTTCCCAGCTAGAACAGTGATGCAAAGTACAGCTTCCTGCCCAATTTCCCCTCAGTCCCAAACTCACATGAAGCAGGACCAGCCCTCCTCCCAGAACTCAGTTGTGCATCTTTAGTTAACATAGAGCAGGTGATGGGAGCAGGGGGAGGTTTAAGTACATGGAAAAGATAAAACAAATTATGTCCCTCTGTTGCTGCTGTTATTGTTTTATTATTATTATTATTATTATTATTATTATTATTATTATCATCATCATCATCATCATCATCTCATTATTTTGGTACCAAGGTTTTAATCTAAGGGTGCTTAACCACAGAGCCACATCCCTAGTCTTTTTAATATTTTTTTTACAGACAGGCTCTTGCTATAAGGCTTAGGTCCTCACTAAGTTGCTGAGTCTAGTCTCAAAAATGCAATTCTCAGACTCCCACGCTGTGGGGATTACAGATGTGCACCACTGTGCCCAACCCATGTTACTTTCCCTGTGATTTATGTCCCCCTCTGTGAACTGTCCAGTATTCTTAGGATAGTTTGCATTCTCTTGTTTAAAAAAAAAAACATGATTTTTTTTCCCTTCGAACAGTATGTTTCCAAGTACCATCACCGAGTTAAGTGCCTTAGTTGAGGAGGCCCCTTGAACACACTGAAGGGGGTAGGAAGTTCTCATCTTGTCCCTGAGCCTCTAGACTCTTCTGTGCTGAGAACCAGGACTCATGGCTGGGAGTGGACATGCCTGATGATTTATTTTAGCTTGTATTATAAAGGCCTCCTGATCACCAGAATGCTTTATAATATAAAGGAGACATTAACACAGACATAGCTGTGCACTTAGCTTTAGAATACTTACATATTTTATAATATTTAAGTGAATAGGATATAGGTGTCTGATGCATATGATATACTAATACATCAGTATGTGATCTAAACTCTGGACAGAAGCCAGACACCGTCGTGCATGCCTATAATCCCAAAATAAAAAATAAAATTGTAATTTTGCTATTCACCACATTTCAGAAAAAAAAAATAAACTGTTTTTCCCTAATGGTTTATAGAATTTTCCTTTCAGTCAATTACTGCATGTCCTCATTCATGTAGGGAATCTAAACATGTTGCCCACATAGAGGTGCAGCTCAGCAGAATCTGGGAACGGGCAGGGGAAGGAGCAGTCAGAGGAGGGGTGAGGGGTACCTGGGCACAGCTGCAGGGCTGGGGTCAGCAGTTCTCATGTCTATAGCTCAGTGTGGTCACCAGAGTCTGCATCAGGTGATTACATGTGACCAATTAAGAGTTTGAGACTCTGCACAATTAGAAATTATACAATGTGAGAAAATCAAAATGTTAATTCCCCTAAAGTGTTCAGCAAGCAATGTCAACATGTATTGAACTCTAATAGGAGACTCCCTAAGTCCAGATATTATGTCAGCTAAAGGTTAGAATTTAAAAAAAAATAGATCTGCATTTCAATGTTTAAACAAAACCTGTAATTACACTCTGAATTCTTACATGGTGCCGAATGTTCACACATCTTTAACACGTTAGCTTTTCTTAGCACTTTTGGTTTTTATACCAGGGATTGAACCCAGGGCTCTTTACCAATGAGGTACATCCCTAGCCCAATTTTAATTTATTATTTTGAGATAGGGTCTCACTAATTTACTAGCTGGCCTGGAACTTGTCATCCTCCTGTCCCTGCCTCCTGAGTAGCTGGGAATTCCTTGGTGCCTCTTACATCCATAGGCTCATGAACTAATTAAGCCTTAAGACTTTGTATTCAGGTGTTATTATGGTTCAGTATGTGAAAACACAAATTAAATCTCAATGATTACTTCTAGGAGATGCTTGGATTCACGTAAATATATTTTTTTTTCTAGGAAAACATTCTGCCAGTAAAATCATTTCAAAATTCTCTAGAATCAGAGCTGGAGATGTAGTTCAGTACTGCAAAATGTATCTAGTATGAAGGCATCATATAATAAACCCAAGTATCAATTTTATATGTGGACCCCTTGAGTCGGGAGAAATGCCATGGCATTCTTGAAGGAAGATGGAAATCTTGGATTCCAAGAAGACTTACATTTCAAATTTAGGTTGGATACTTACACTGGAATACATTCCTCAAGTGGAGTGAATGTGTATCTATTTTAATTATGGTTCTGCTTACCACAATGATTCCACATATGTAAGGTGTTTTGTTGTTGGTGTTGTGTGGTTTTGTTTTGTTTGGATTTGATTTGGTACTGGGGTTTGAACTCAGGGACACTGAACAAGCAAGCCCCATCCCCAGCTGTATTTTGTGTTTTATTTATAGACAGGGTCTCACTGAGTTGCTAAGTGCATCACAGTTCCTTAGGCTGGCACTGAGCTTGCAATCCTGTAGCCTCAGCCTCCCAAATTGCTGGATTACACGAGTGTTCCACCATGCCTGGTTACCCATATTTACGTAGAAAAATATTGAAATGTGTTTCTGCTAGTATTTGACACTGGACTTGGATCACATAGGTCAAATTGTGATTTGATAACAAAAATAATTTACATAGGTAGCTGTGTAGGGGAATCAAATCATCCTAAAATCCACTCAGTTTTCTCTGAACAGAGATTGCCAACGAAATGTAATTCCAGCAATTTTTTAGCCTCTCTGAGTTGGTGATAGAGATGATCAACTATTAGGAGCTTTCTATGAGTGAGGATCTGCAGAAGTCTAAAAAATTGAACAATTCCACAGAGATCCTTCTGCACAGCAATCCTTCCCTGTATGGAAAACGTGCTCCATCCTGTTTCATGCACGGTATCTCGGGTACAGACACGATGAGGTTTTGTTCAGCTTATAAATGAGACGAGTCCAGAGCCCAGGCTCATGGGCTTCTCAAAATTGAATACTTAACCTTTAAGTGGATGATTATATAGGTGTATTCAAGCCATCTGACTTGAGAGGCTGCAATCCTTAGCATTTTCTCTGTGAATATATAAACAAAATTAGGTGTGTTCATGAACAAACCGGAATAAAGGTAACAGGAAGCTAACGTAAATACGCATGGCCTAAGACATTGAGACTCTTTGCTTAGGAGGGTTTTCTTTCTAATCAAACCCCCATATTTTCAATTGACCCAAAAGCACATAGTCCTTACAACAGGAAAGACACATACTTCACTCTTGCAGTAAGATATCATCAAGAAAAATTCAAGGTGGTATCTGGGAAAGAGTTTCTATAACATTGGAACTTGTGAATAAGAAATAGATGACAGACGTGACCATTTTTAATGCTCAGGAAATCCTTTTGTACTTTGCATGGAATGTAATCCAGCCATGATGGGAAAATGATGGGAAAAGAGAGAGGAAAGAATGGTTTCCAGGGTGTGTCAGCAAAACTTCAGTTAGAGAGGACAGGGGACATTGGGATAGGCCAACAAATTTCCCTCCTGGCAACAGTGTTGGCTGAGATGATGGGTGAAATTTAATATTTGTGATGATGAATTTTCTTACTTTTCTCCTAAGACATGAACTACATAAATCTTAGCCCAAAAGATGAGAAAAAAACCACATGGTGCATGGCGTTATTAACCTAAGGAGCACCTTTTATTCTGAAGTGGGAATTGGGATCCTGGCCAACACCCTCCTCTTTCTGTTCCATGTCATCAAGTTCCTGTGTGACAAGAGGTTCAAGGACACCGACTGGATCATTGGTCTCTTGGCCCTGACCCACCTCCTGATGCTGCTCAACATGGGGATCTTTGCTGCAGACACTTTTACATCTCAGGCGGGGCTTTGGGGTAATGTCACATGTAAGTCAATTGCCTTCTTGTACAGGTTGATGAGGGGCCTGTCCATTTCTGCCACCTGCCTGCTGAGCGTCCTGCAGGCCATCACCCTCAGCCCCAGGAGCTCCTGCTTGGCAAAGTTCAAGCCTAAGTCCCCACAGGACAGCATGAGGTCCCTTCTCTTCCTGTGGGTCTTCTATATGTCCTTCAGCGCCCACTTCTCCATCTCTGCTGTTGACAACTCCACTGGGACCTCACAGGGCCTTATATTCCTCAGTGACTCCTGCACTATCTTACCCATGAGCTACTTCCTCAGGCATTTGTTCACCGTCCTGGGTGCCTTACGGGATGTCTTCCTCATAGGGCTCATGGCCCTGTCCAGTGGGTACATGGTGACCCTCTTGCATAGGCATAAGAGGCAGTGCCAGCACCTTCACGGCACCAGCCTGTCTCCAAAAGCCTCCCCAGAACAGAGGGCCACCAGGGCCATCCTGCTGCTCCTGGGAATTTTTGTGCTCACGTACTGTTTGGACTGCATCGTCTCCTCCTCAAGAACCATGTGGAACAATGACCCTGTGTGCCGTTCTGTCCAGATCATAGTGTCCAATGGCTATGCCACCATCAGTCCTTTGGTTTTCATCTGCACGGCAAGACACAGCGTTACCTTTTTGAAATGTTTTTTGGGGAGGGGCAGTCAACGTTGAATCATTGCATGATGGGTCAGTCCTCGACCTGAGCCACCACATCGCTGTGCATCAACGCATCATGGCATAGTGAGTTTGCTCTCCGTGTTGGATGAATGCATTAAGTGGTTTTTAAAAATGATTACACTGAGCTTGACAATGAGAAAAACAGGACAGGTTATTGTCCATATGGCTCCAACAAAGCTAATACCTTTATATTTCTGATTGATGTGTGAAACGAACCCTAGGAAGTAATATCACTTTCTTTTTCTGAATGAGTGCATACATTTATAGGTATGTGAGAGATTGCAGTGGTTTTAATAAATCAAGAGTCTCAGAAATCTCCTTTATGCCTAATAGATTGTAAACATCCCTTATCATAAACTTCCATCTCATCTATCAATTGAACTTCTATGAATATAACAAAAAAAACTGGATATAGGGACAACAACTATTATTTAAACACCATTGCTCAGGATACCATATATATAATAGTCAGTGATAGAGACAGTCTCATATGCCCAAGCATATGAATGTATGAAGATATGGTCTAGATATATCATGGAGTTCCACTCAGCATTAAATAGGAGAAAGATTCTGATGCAGAGGAAGCCACAGATGAGTCTTGAATTTATTATGTCAAGAGGGTACATGGTGACCCTCTTGCATAGGTATCAGAATCAAAACTGTATACATCTACACACAGGGGGTGGAATCTTCAGTAGTATAATATGCAAAGACTGAATATTGCATTAAATACTAAACATAGCATTAAATACGAAGGTGATGCTGATATATAAGAAACCACAGATGAATCTTGAAATCATTCGGTCAAGTGACTGTCACTCACAAAAGAATCAACATTGTATAAAATCTACCTGTAAAAGATAGAAGTTTGGGTCGTATAATTTATAAAGACAGAATGTATTAGTATGGCATTTTCCTGCACCTGAGGAAGGGTGTGCCCTAGGGAATTTTTATTTAATGAATCCAGTGATATTTTAGGAATGAGAAAAACTGGGGAGATGGTAGAGAGAATCCATGCACCCACATTTGAATTTGCTTTAGGCCACTGGCCAGTACTCTTAATCACAGATAAATGATAAATATCATCTTTTGTGTACTTAAATAATAAGAAAAATATTTCAATTACCTTATAATCAAGGGTGAGGAAAACTTTCTCTGAAATTACAAAGAAAAGTGCAAGTAGCCCAGGGTGGTGGTGCACACCTAGAATTTCCAACAGCTCAGAATCTCAGGCATCACAACGTGTGAGGTTAGGGATGGGCTAATTTGAACTTTGGATCAAAGTGACAGAACGTGACATGGTCCATAGGATTGGGACACACATTATTTTTCCCAAGCTCCTGCTTGGCAAAGTTCAAGCCTAAATCCCCACAGGACAGCCTGTGATCTCTTCTTTTCCTGTGGGTCTTCTATACGTCCTTTAGTGCCCACTTCTCAGGATCAACTCTTCAAAAAAAAAAATATATATATATATATATATATGATGCTGGGGATACTGGCCATCCATATGTAGTACAATAAAATTTAACCTCTATGCCTCCTCACCCTGCATAAAACTCAACTCAAAATGACCAAGGACCTAGGTATTAGACCAGAAAAGCTGTGTCCACTGGAAGGAAATATAGGCCCAACTCAGTATCATGTTGGTATAGGAACACACTCCATTAGATCCCTAAAGAGCAAAAGGAAAAGCAAAAATCAGTAAATGAGATGCAATCAAACTAAAAAGCTTCTTCAAAGCAAAGGAAACAATCAAGAATGTTGGGCTGGGTTGTGGCTCAGGGGTAGAGCACTCGTCTAGCACATGTGAAGCCCTGGGTTCGATCCTCAGCACCACATAAAAAGAAATAAACAAAATAAAGGTGTTTTGTACATCTAAAAAATAAATATTTTTTTTTAAAAAAAGAATGTAAAGAGAGAGCCAACAAGATGGGAGAATGTCTTTGCCATCTGCCCTTCAAATAGACACATTCATCTCCAGGATATGCAAAGAACTCATCTATTTGACACCAAACAAATGGGCAAGGTAACTGAACAGGCACTTCACAGGAGAAGAAATACAAATGGTCAGCAAATATGGAAAGAGGATCAACATCTCTAGCAATTAGAGAAATGCACATTAAAACTACACGGAGATTCCACCTCAATCCAGTCAGAATGGCAATTATCAATGTTAGCAAGGATGCAAGGGAAAAAAATTCACACTTACATTGCTGGTGGGTTTTTTAAATTTTTGCAACCCTACAGAGAGCTATATGGAGATTCTTCAGAAAACGTGGAATGGAACCATCATTTGAATCAGTTATCCCACGCCTCAGTATATACCCAAAGGACTTAAAATCCACATAGTATAGGGAGCTGGGGTTGTGGCTCAGTGGTAGAGCTCTCGAATAGTATATGTGAGCAATGGGCTCGATCCTCAGCACCACATAAACAAGACAAAAAAAAAATCCAACTACAATTAAAAAATATTTTTTTAAAAAAAAATCCACTGTAATACAGTAAGGCAGCCACATCCATGTTTACAGCAGCTCAATTCGCAACATCTAAGCTATGGAACCAACCAAACTGCCCTCCAACAGATGAATGGATAAAGAAAATGTGGTTATATATTCACCATGGAATATTACTCAATCAAAATAAAAAAGAAAATTATGGGGCAGGGTTTGTGGCTCAGTGGTAGAGCACTTGCCTAGCACGTGTGAGGCAATGGGTTCAATCTCAGCAGTGAATATAAATAAATTTTGAAAAGGTCCATAGACAACTAAAAATATTTTTATTTTTTAAATATATGACAGTGAAATGCATTACAATTCTTATACACATATAGAGCACATTTTTCCCTAACTGTATATAAAGACACCAATTCGTGTCTTCATACATGTACTTTGGATAATGATGTCCATCACATTCCACCATCCTTGTTAACCCCCTGCCCCCTCCCTTCCCCTCCCACCCCTCTGCCCTATCTAGAGTTCATCTATTCCTCCCATGCTCCCCCTCCCTATCCCACTATGAGTCAGTTACTTTATATCAGAAAAAAAATCGGCTTGTATTTTTGGTATTGGCTGACTACACTTAGCATTATCTTCTCCAACGCCATCCATTTACCTGCAACATTACCTCCCTACAGTGCTGAGCTCTGGCTTTGAACTTGGGATCCTCCTGCATTAACCTCCCCTGCCACCAAGGTTATCGGTCAGGACCAGCATCCTAGCTTCTGTCCAAATTTTCTATCACAGAGCAGGGATCATACCTGAGTCCTTTTATGCCATAAGGAGTCTAGATCCTGGTGCCTCCTGTGTGAAACCTCTCGTGCACCCAGGAAGCACTGAGGGACCACAGTGGCAGGCTTCACTGCTGCTTTGGGGATGCAAACTGGCAGCAGAAGACAGGCAGGCTCCCACCAGCCTCATCTCCCCTCTCTACCTGGTGACCTTGAGCAGGGGACTCCTCTCCAAGTTCCTTCTGGGGGGGAAGTGTCACTGAGAAGTCATTGGGAAGCATTATTGTCCGCCTGTCAGGTTTAGCAAAAGGAGCTGGGCGGAGCCAAAGTGCTGGGCGGAGCGGTCCTGGGAGACCAACCCTTAGGAGCAGTGGGCGGGGCGGGGTTCAGCCAATGAGCAGAGCTTGGGGCGGAACCCAGCAGAGTGAGTGGAGCCCCATCCCAGCAGGCGGGTAGGGGCGGGGCCTAAGGTAGCAGGTGGGGCGGAGCAGAGCGAGGGGAGCCCAGCGAATGGGTGGAGCTGGGGGTGGAGCCTAGTGGGTCTGAGTGGAGCCGGGCTAGTGGGCCGAACTGGGGGCGGAGCGGAGCGGGGCTGAGTGGAGCCCCACCCCTAAGAGCAGCGTGGGGCGGGGTCAGCGGAATCACGTGGGAGGCGTGACCTGCCCCGGGCTCCCCAGGGGAGCGCAGCGCGGGAACAAGGAGCCTCCTGGGAAGCTGAGGGCGAGACGGGCGCAAGCGCACGAGGCTAAGGAACCCGAGAGGCGCGTGTGACTGGAAATCCTCAGAGGTCGCCGTGGACCCAGCGGGGAGCGGGCCCTGGGGCTCCCGCGGCCCAAGATGTGACCCCAGAGTCCCCTCCACCGGCCACAGTTCCCCCCTCACACGGGAGGCCGCGGAGGGAGGCTGAGGACCCGCTGCGCAGCCTCTTCGTCCCTCCTCAGGGACGCGGGGGACTCTCCGTGTGTCCAGGTGGGTTGGGATCCAGGGGTCTCTGTGAGGGTCCTGAGATGTCGCCTTGGAGACTTGGTTTCTGGGTGCGACCATGGTCGCGGCGTGTCGCGGAGACCCCTCCTGGTGCCTGTGGTGTAGACGGCGTGACCTGGAGGCCCAGAGGGTGGTGGGTGGTGGGTTGCGCGGTCCCCACGGTCCCCTGCACTGACCCGGGCAGGGCGTCCTGGCCCTGGACAGGGGGAGAAGGGCGGACGGGAGCCGACTCGACCCTGCCAGGGCGACCTTGGGGGACTCGCTGTAGCTGTGAGCAGGACACGGGCAATGCCACCTCTCGTGCTGGGCAGAGGCCAGCACAGCCCCGGGGTCTCTAAGGGACGGTTTGACGTGGCGGATGAGGAGGGGAGGGGGCAAGGGTGACAGCAATGTCGTGGAGACGGACAGGTGGACAGTTTTGTCCTCTAGAAAACAGTCAACACTCCGTGTCGCAGGCTCCGCCCTGGACAGTGAGGACACAGGTGAAGACCCCTGGCCAGGAATCCCCGTGTCCCCTGGGAGTCCCCTGCTGTTCCTGGTCTGGCCGGAGAGTCCAGGCGCTGAGCAGGCGTCGGACACTAGGTGTCACCAGAGCTGCGCATGCGCCAAGCAAGCGCGGGCTACTTGGCCCCTGATGTCCTGACACCCTCCATGGGGACGTTTCCACTGCTGAGTTGTCACACTGTCTCCTCTCGTCGTGTCACTCAGCTGTCCCGAGACCCTCCTACTTGAGATAAAGGCCTCCTTCAGGAGCTGGCCCTCGCCGCCTTCTGCAGTTGCGTCCCCATGAGACCCCAAACTTCCAAGGACTTCTGTCAACCTATCCCACCTGGTGCTCCCTGGGCTTAGTGTCATTTCCCTCTGTTGGACGTGCGGAGCTGCGCATTGGACACCAGGTGGCGCCAGAGCTGCGCGTCAACTCTCCCTGAAGCCAAAGCCTTGGGCTCTGGGCTCATCAGCCTGGTTCCTGGAAAACCTTCAGGATTCCTCTTAAGAGCAGCAACTAGTTTTAGTGTGACTCAGTGAATTTGATGCATGGAATAAATTTTCCCGCCAGGAAAGGGAGGATTATTACACTCTGCCCAGAGTGTTTTGGGTCCATCTTCTTGGAAAGCAAAATACACAATGAGATCCCCCAGTGAGATGAGGGTCTGAATTTAGCCTTGACCTCTCCCTACAACTGTCATCACTGGGAGTCTTCTGGAATCCCTGCCAATGCTGGGGGCATTTTCTTCTCTTTTTTGGGCTCTGATTTTCATAAGCCATGAAATAGAATTCAATCAGAAGCATCCCCACCCGATGAGTCCCATTAGTGTTCTACTGAACTAGTACTACATAAAGGTCAAGTAATGTGCTCTGGTTTCTAGAAAAAAAAAGTTTCAATTCAAATGTGTGAGCCCATGTATTGCTTGCTATCTGAGAAGCAAAAATAAAATAAAATTGCATCCAAAATCATAATAGTGGATGACACCTTTTTTTCTTTATTTGTTTTTGGGGGGCGGGGGGCATTGGGGATTGTACCCACAAATGCTTAAGAACTGACCCACATATATGGCCATTTTTCTGAATTTTTGCAACAGGGTCTTCCTAAGTTGGTGAGACTGGGTTTGAACTTGTAATTCTCCTGCCTCAGCTTCCTGAGATGCTGGGATTACAGTCTTGCAAGGTCCCACTTTTAAAAAAAATATATTTTAAAATATACATTTAAAGTATACATTTGTGGCATGTAATGTACATATACATAATAAATCCCTTGCTTCTATAAAGCCTTCATTTTGCAAGATGCCTTTAAGAGTGTCATAGGGAAAATGCCTATAAATCTTCTTGGGATTTTCCACAAACCTCAGGCCCAAAGGAAATCTGTGGGACCTGAGAGTTTCTCTTAGGAGTGTCTCCTTCAGGGTTTTGACTTTTTCCGTGTCTCAGCCTCAGTTTCTTCATTTGTAAAATGGGGCTCTTGATCTATGCTTCTTGGTGTTGGGAGAATTCGGCCAGATGTTGGTAGGGGACAGCTGCCTTGAAAGGTCCCTTAGGTGCTGAACCCATAGGATGTGTGCTGTCAATCCCTCATCCCCTCTTAGAGTCTGTGGAAGTAAGATTGAGTGGGACATTTATACGAAGAACATCGTGGGGACGTTAATAGGAATTAAGGATCCTTGCACTGGATCTGTAGAGCGCTTTCAGTAGTATGATGTTTTAACAATGTGAATTCTGCTTATCCAAGAACGTGGGAGGTCTTGCCCTCTTCTGAGGTCTTCTACAATTTAGGGAGGAGGGTCAGAAAAAAGAAAGACAGTCACATGAACCTGACCTGACTTTGCTCTGCACATATACGAATACACCACAGTAAATCTCCACATCATGCACAAATACAGGGCTGGAACCTAATTAGAATAAAACCTACTTAATGGTTGTATAAATATGTCAAAGTAGATGCTATCATCATGTATAATTTAAAAGAACAAATAAAATAAAATGAGCCAGGCACGGTGGCATATGCATGTATCTCAGGAGTTCAGGAGGCTGAGGCAGGAGGATCATGAGTTCAAAGCCGGCCTCAGCAAGAGTGAGGCCCTAAGCAACTCAGTGAGACCCTGTGTCTAAATAAAACACAAAATAGGGCTGGGGATGGGGCTCAGGGGTTGAGTGTTCCTGAGTTCAATCCCTGCTACTCCCCAAAAATAATTAATTAATAAGAAGTGTGCATAAGCTATAAACATTCAAACCTTTGCATAATTACAGATCCAAAACTAAAAGGACAAAAAGGGGAGAAAGAGGTAGAAGAAATAATGGACTAAGTTTTTTACAAGCTTGATGAAAGAATATTAACCAAAAAAACTGGAAGGAATCCTATATCAAAATATTGTCAAAATGAATGCAAATCCTCTTGCTGAGATCAGATTAAGAATTATACAAAATTCCTTGTAAACTTAAAAAGTCATAAATATAGTCTCTGTTTCAGAATATTGACATTACCAATATTTTAAAATAAGTCTTCAGCAGTTCTGGGAGAAGAGACAATTTTTTTTTAAAGTAAAGAAATGGAGACAGGCATAGTGGTGCACACCCGTAACCCCAGCAAAAATCCCGACATCCCAAAATCTAAGATTAATGGGCATAAATATTATTTTCCCAAGTTTTAGGAACTTGTATTCCTGGATATTTTGTCAACAGAAATAGGAAACAACCACCACCTTTTCTCTTTAAATATCCTTGCAACCTCACTGTCATGCGCCTAAGTGGTTGAGTACAGGATCAGGACTGACTCTATTGGCTTGTAATTTGTGAAATTAGTTATGGAAAAGAAATGCTTCGTGAGAAAAATCCTAGCTGATATTATGCAGTAATGCAGGGTCACCCTGTGTAAGCTGAGGTTTTGATATAGAACCCAACTTCCTTCTAAGGTCTTTGAAACTTGGAAAAATCATACAGAGTACAGAGTAATTTATATCCATAGTATTTCTATTTGAATTATGATATGGTCAAAATATACACAAATGACAATGGCACTTTGCATTTAAACTGCCTGAAAGCAGGAGGTTGTCTGAAAAGCAGAGCACGCCCTCCAATATCAGCACATCAGGGGACCCTGGAGCATAGTGGAAAGCACATTGCTTCCCAAGACCCTGGGACCCAGAAGACAACGAGATTATATCTTTTTTTTTAATTTGTTTTAATTAGTTGCACATGACAGTAGGATGCATTTATGCACTTTGGTATATCCTACATAGGTGGGATACATTTTTTCTGAGTGTACATGTTGCAGAATCGTATTGGCTGTGCAATCTCATATACACATACAGTAATAATGTCGGTTTCATTCTACTATCTTTCTACCCCCATATCCCCTCCGTATCTTAAAAGTATAAACAAAAACAAATAAACAACTCTTTTCCTCCAAATGGTATACATGAAAACTGAATCTTTTTTCAAGAATAGAGTTGAAAATAACATTTTCCAGATACGGAAACCTGGATGTATTCATCCACAGGGCATACACAGAGAGAGAATATGTCCAGGATCCAGATAAATAAAAACAGAAGTTGTCCAGGATTCAGATGAATGAGAAATGATGGGAACCTGGACTTGCAGATCAAAAGGAAGCATCTAACACATGATAAAAGCCCAGGAGAACCCGAGACGCTATGTTTGACCTGGGTGGTAAAGAATGGCAGCAGATATGTGTCCATCCATCCCTTCTGCTCAGTTCCCGTTCTTTATTGGACTTTGCTTACAAAGCACAAGTACAATGGTGATGTTTATCAGAATTTCTCGAGGGCAGCGACAGGCACCCAACCAGGCACAGGGCACCTTCCACAGTCATGGTGACCTTTCCTTTCACATCATCGTCCTCCTGACTGCTGTGACAGGACCTCACCTCGTGGTGGCTCTGATCGGCATTTCCTTGAGAATTGATGGATGTTGAGCATCTCTTCATTGCTCCTTGGCCACATACGTGTTTTTGCTTGGGTGGGATATCTATTCATATCTTGTGCTGTTTTTTAATGAGGTTATTTTTTTTTTACTAAGTTCTGAGGTTTTAATAAAGGTTAATTTTTTTATGATGCTGGGGACGGAACCCAGGGCCTTGTGCTTGCAAGGCTAACACTCTACCAACCGAGCTCCATCCCTAGCCCCAAACATTGAAAATCAACCTCTTTCCTGATATATGATCTGAAAATGAAGTCTTCATCCTGTGTGTTGTCTGTTCACAGCTGATTGTTCACCTTTCTGTACAGAAGATTTTCATGTCATCATATGGCTGACTTTATTGCCTGTACTTTGGGTGTGATATCCTAGAAATCATTCTCTATTCCAATGTCATAAAGATTTCCAACTGTTTTTTTGGGGGGAGGGCAGGTTCACAGATTCAGGTCTCACATCTATGTCTTCAATCCATCTCGTGTTGATCCTTGTGTGTGCCGTAGGACAAGGGTCCATCATTTTTCTTTTGCATACAAATATCTGTTGACAAGACGATTCATACTACATTGGCTATATATGGCAGTGCTTTCAAAGATGTCTCCATGACATTGTATGAGGACGTTTATCAAGACACCCCGTTCTGTTCCACTAGTTTATAGGTTTACTATTAGGTAACTATACCATAATGTCTTTTCTTTCTTTCTTCCATTTTTATTTCTTTTGTACGTAGGTGTGTTTTTCAAGTATTGGTGATGAACCCCGGGGCCTGTGCACGCACACTAAGCAAGTGCTACATCTCCAAGATCCATCCCCAACCCTAAAACACTGTTTTAATTACTATAGCTTCATAATATGTTTAAAAATTGAGTGTGGTTCCATTAGCTTTGTTGTTTATCATGGTCGATTTACCTATTCAGGGTCTCATATGATTGCATGTGGATTTTAGCTACCTGGTTTCCTATTTCTGTAAAATATCCTCCTGAGATTTGGATAAGGGATTGCATCTGATCTGTGCATAAGGACATTTTGATATTGATTCTTCGCATCATGAATACGATGCATGGTTCCTCTAATTCATGTTTGCTTTAATTTCTTGCATCATTGTAATTTTCTGGGTAGAAGTGTTTTCTTTCCCTGGCCAAGTTCATGCCTCGGTATTTTGCTCTTTATAATGGTTTATTGTGGGAATTGTCCTCTGAATTTTCTTTTCACCTATTTTGTGGCACTTGTAAAGAAACAAAACAGAATCCTTGGGATGTGGCCTTTGTGTTCTGCTGAATGCCTGTCAGAATCCTGAAAGGAATTCTGTGGGATCTCTAGTGTTGATACATATGTGAACACGTCACTCATGAGACAGTGTCTCTCCTTCTTTGGAATTTGTATGCTGTTGGGTGTCCCTATAATTGATCCGCATGTACTGAGCCACCTGTGTCCCATGGGTAAACCCCAGGCCTTCACCATGGATGATGCTGTCAATGTGTTGAATTTGGAGGAGATCAAGATGGTTTGGAGCTAATTGTTCAATGTGTAGCCCTCCATCATGAAGCCCTGTGTCTCTGGGCTCCTTTTTTGGAGGGGTGGGTGTGTCTTGGGTTACTGGTTCACTCTCCTCCATCAATAGTGGCTTTGTTCCACTTTCCAAGCTCAGTGTTCCGAGGTTGTGCGTGTCTAGGGTTCTCTTTTTCAATCTGGTTGTGAATGGAAACGTGTTGATTCACATCTCTGCGACATCCTCCTGATGTACCCCCAAGTTCTAGTAGGTGGTACTTTGATCCTCGTTGTTTTCCCCAAGGAAATTTCTGATTCCACTTGTGAGTTCTACGTGCGTGACTGGTTAAACGGTGTTGTTTAATTTCCATGTAGTTGGGATGGACAGTTTACAGTCTTTAATTTCATCTTCACTCTATGGTGCTTGTTGATATACTTGATAGGATATCAGTGTCCTTAAGATCGAGGAGGCTTGTTTGTGACCTGGTGTGTGTCCTCTTGTGAGCACTGCTCTGAGCACATCAGAGTAGTGTATTCTGCCCTTGGTGGGATGTTCTGCATGTCTCTTGGGTCCTTTTGTCCTGGTTTACAGCTACACCTTGATGTGCAGTCTTAAGATTGTGCTGCTGTTATTGTGATCTCAGCCGCCCAATATCAATTGATTGAGGGGTCTCATTGATTCAGATTTAACAGCTATTCATGAAAACTTAAACAGCCACTTTGTTCTGTTCTGTAATTCTTTGGTCCCCTTTTCTCCTCTTTTCTATGTTCCTTTTCTGATTTTTAAAATTTTTAGTCTCATATTCTTTGCTTCCTTTTCTACTTACATTTTTTATAAAGACCTTTGATTTGAGAGGATTTTATATTTGGCTGATTTTGCTAATTAAATTGGATATGTGACATGGGCATAATTTTTGCAGCACTGCTATCATGATTGGTAAACCTCCCCGTGTGACTTATTGTCTAAACCTGGTGTTTTGACAGCGTGTACCTTTCACCCAGGAAAGCAGTTATTGCGATGCTGAAAGTCTTTGGAACGCTGAGCAGCACAGAGTGGTGCCTAACAGCATCCGCATGGAGAACACCTCTCCTGGGAGAGGCTGAGATCAGAAGTGAGCTCTTCAAAACCAATCTTCATATCATTGGTACAAATTAGCTCTGATGTTTCAAAGCTCACCAAATGACACTGTGGCACATTTAGACACTTATCCCTTACTTTAGAGTTTCAGAAAGAATGTTTTCCACAACTGAGTTGATAATTAAGAACACTTCTATGAGGATAAAATATATATAACATAAACAATCTGATCACTTTTCAGCATTCAGTCAAGTGACCTGGAATCTATTCACATTATTGCACAACAGTCACCACCACCCATGACAGCACTCACTTCCTGACTGAATAGAGGTTCTTCATGTACCAAGGGACAGCGCCCCACTGCCTCCGCTCTTGGTCTCTGGGACACCCTTGTGTTCATGCTCTGTCACTCTGCCCACTCCAACTCCCACCTTCTTTAAGTATTTTTATACAATGTTTGTAACTTGAGGACTTGGCTATATGGTCCCGTGTTCCAGAATATTCTTCCATTTTAAGAGTTGATGATATTCCAGAGTCTACAGAGGCCATTGTGTATTGTTTACATATTCTTTTGATTGTAGGTGTTGATTTGTTTCTATGTTTGAATATTTAAAGGATGGTTTTAGGAGCAGTGATGTGGAGATGACTGTTTGACTCCCTGCATGTAGAACGTGTGTGTGTGCACCTAAGAGTATGTATTGTGTGTGTGCTGGATCATGTGATATTTCATGGTAGAATATGTTTACAAATGTAGTTTGGAAAAATACAGATAATGGAGATGATGCAATATTTGAGAAGCATTGGAACTGTTGTATCTAAAAAGAGTTTGGAATAACCCAGGTTATGACAAGTGACATCCAACTCACAGGCCCCTATTAAGGATCCAGTGAGAAACATGACATCCCTGTAATATCTCAGAGAGGCACATGGTTTGGCTCTCTTTGATGTAATTGTCATCCACACATGTCCAGCTGGATGGTTCAACAGAGGGAACGAGACTTTGCTTTGCATTTAAACCAAAGACTCTACACACGCTGTCATGATAAATCACTCCAAATTCAGCACAGTTTCTCACCTTAACAGAACTTATCCACCACTGGCTACTGAAACGTTTACTGTCTTCTCCCACATGTATCGGAAAATAACAATTATACGTTTTTCAGTACAAATAAACACCAAAGGGCTGAACGAGGCATAGCTATGGGTCACGAGGATCTGGATACAGTAAAATACTGGATCATCCTTCAGTGTGATTCTTGCATAGGAGACAACGCTGTCCAAGATGGACATGACCACGAAGCAACTCATGAGCAGCAGGATCGTCTGGGTGGCCCTCAGTTCTGGGGATGACACTGGAGACGGGCTGGTGCTGTGGAGATGCCGGGACTGCCTCTTGTGCCTGCACAGGAGAGCCACCATGTATCCACTGGAGAGGGCCATGATTCCTATAAAGGAGACCTCCCTGAAGGTCAGCAGGGTGGACAAGCTGTGCCGGAGGAAGAAGGTCATGGGAATGAAGGAGCAGGATTCTGTGACATACATAAAGTTGTCTGAGGTCCAATTGGGGGTAGCAGCAATGGAGATGAAGAGGTGGCTACTGAAGGATGAGTAGATGATCCACAGGAAGAGAAGAAAACACAGGTTGTGACGTGAGGATTTATGTTTGAACCTTGCCCAGCAGGAGCCCCTGGGGCTGAGGGTGATGGCTTGGAGGACACTCAGCAGGCAGGTGGCACAGATGGAGAAGCCCCTCATCAACCTGTACAGGTAGATGAGCAATTTACACGTCAGGTCATCCCACCTGCCCCCCTGAGGAATAAAAATGTCCGAAGCTATGAACCCATTGATGAGCAGAATTACCAGGTGGATCAGGGCCAGGAGACCAATGGGCAGGTCAGTGGGCTTAGGTCTGTGCCCAGTAATGTGCAAGGAGATGTGGACGAGAAGAAGAAGGGCGTTGGCCATGACCCCAACGCCAGTCACGGTGTACACGGTGTTTCTTATGTGAATATTACTGTACAGTCTGTTGGGTTTGTTCATCTTACAAGGGAAAGAACAATATTGTGACCACATTAACACAAAAAAATATCTTTTTTTGCAAATCTGACCTCCTTCGTCAATCTCAAATGAGCACCACTTCCATGAAGAAAAAAGAAGATTCATCCAACTGTATTTTTATTCCACATGAAAACTCAGTTCTGGTGCCGGGCACAGTGGTGTCCACCTGAAATCCCAGTGACCCAAGATGCTGAGGCAGGAGGATCACAAGGGTGAAGCCAGTCTGGGCGTCTTAGTGAGACCCTGTTTCAAAATACAGAGTCAAAAGGACCAGGTGTAACTTGATGCTGGTGGACTTACCCACCAAGCAGCCCCCAGCACAAAATTAAAAAAAAAAACAACAACTATGTTCTATTCACACCCTGGAGAACGCATCTCCACGCACTGCCTTATCTCAACACCTTCCAATCTCACTGGGACCCCCACAGTGTCATACATATTGATACTTCAGTTTTCTTGTACAGTAAGAATTGTCAGCCAGGGGCCGTGGTGCACTCATGTAATCCCAGTGCCTCGGGAGGCTGAAATGGGACAATGGCAAGTTCAATACTGATGTCAGCAAATTAGCAAGGACCTAAGCAACTTCCTGAGACCCTGTCTCAAAGTGAAAAATAAGAAGAGGCGGTGATTTTTTTAAAAATCACCGCTCAAAAGAAGTGCCATCTATTTTAGAATATACTTCCTTCATATACAACCTCATGTCTGAGGTTGTCTGGGGCAAGACAGAAGCTTACTTGATTTGCCTTTTCCTGCTCTTGTCTGTCAGGTACATAATAGGAGGTCTACAAGTTGGGCCAAATTTCAGGGGGGTTGAATGCAAGAAACTGGGAGCGAGACCCTCCCAAACAAGAGAATCCACAGACTAGACCTGCATGGAGTTACTTCATGTCGGCCCCATGTTAACTCTAGCTTATTTCCCACCAGACCAAATATATAAACAAGAAAATGTGGGTGGGAACTCTGATGTTGGACTGGTTGAAGTTGCGAGTCTGAACTGCCATTTACCGAAACTACTTCTTAAGCACCCTGGAATGCTGAGGTCCAGTCATCTCAGCTGTCCACGTAGAGAGTGCTGTTATGTGAATCCTGCAGAGACTATGTGGGAAAAAGGAAAGTGTGCCTACCAACCTTGGAAGTGTTCGTGGCACATAATGAGCTCTCCAGAAATGTTGGCTTCTAATCTTATTATCATACAGTACTTCATGCACAAGACTTGGGAGAATCAATGCAGTTCTTTTAATAACAGATCATCTGTGTCCCTGCCTGAAAAGAAAGAGAAGAAAGGAATTACCGCAGGACGTGGGGGTGCACGCCTGTAATCCCAGCAGGTCAGGAGGCTGAGGCAGGAGGATGTGAGTTCAAGGCCAGCCTTAGTCATTTACACAGGCTCTGAGCAACTCAGTGAGACCCTGTGTCTAAATAAAATATATAAATAGGGTGGAGATGTGGCTCAGTGGATAATTGCTCCTGTGTTCAATTTCCATTTAAAAAAAAATAGAAAAACCAACATAGTAGAACATTTGCACAATCCTTTTCTGAGGACTTGAAACTTTATGTCTGTCCTTGGAATCCTCTAAGGTGGCTATATATGTCACATTTTTGTTCATCCTCCAGCCAGAATAACTAGCCTATGTTAGAACATTCTGGAAATATTACCAAGAGCATAGTTATTTTTTCCTTTTTAAGACTTTACAATCAGAGTAGTAAACAGAACTACATTTAAAACAGACTTGGTGCTGTTTTAAAACAGAGTTGGTGTTCCAAGGTTATAATTAAAGACAGGTGTCCAGCCCATTCCTGAAAGATGAGGTCTCCAAGATGTTATCTCTATTACAAGTTCAAGGTGACATTTTCCTGGAATCAAATGCCTGAAATCAAAGACTGAAATTTATGCTGGAGAATTTGTTGAATGATCTGCTGGAACAACATTTCTTGGAGAGTGTGTGCAATGATTTTTTTAGGTTTCATAAATGATTAAAAACATGCAGTGTTTGTCTAAAAGGGAAATTCTCTATACCATTAGGGAAAAAGTTCTTTTTTCCCCAGATGTGGTGATCAGGAAAAATACAATTTTATTCTTTCACTTATTCAGTATATTCAGGTTGCTACCATGACAAGCCCAGAAATGACACTAGGAAGATTTTCCACAAGGCACACATGATCACAGGCACAGATGTTATTCCCTTATATCTTTATACATAAAATTACATACATCTGTTCTTAGAACAACTGTTTCATGTAGGTAACATAGATACTAATGAAGCTTTAAAGAATAACTTAAACATCTATGTTTAACTATAATCGTTTTTGTACAACATTTTAAAATAAAAATTAAAATTTTTGTACTAAAATTGTGTTCTCCTTCATAGAGAAGGACATTTCTGTGAAATGGAGACTTTGCTTTCGTTGTGTTTAATTCATGTTAAAACATGTGCAAGGCAAGCACACAGCACTGTAAAACTTTGAGTAACATGTTTACATCACCTGCAAGTCAGAGCACCCAAGGAATGATTTTCAGTCTTACTTCAAAATATGTAGTTGTGCAAACATGAAAGTTTTAGAAAAAGTAGGAATGAGAAGAAGTCAGGGGTTTGCAAAAATATTCAGAAATTAAGACCTCAGTTCATTGTTGCTTTAAAATGATCAGAATGTCTTATCTGTCTGAAGGCAAAACTGCATAGTAGTAGAATGAAAAACGAGTCTCCTTTCTCCAGAGCATGAAGGAATGTGAGCAAACACTTTGAACAACAGAAACAGCGTAGACCCAGGAGCAATTACGTATTTCTGAATCTATCCTGCTGTGTGCAAAGAGTTTATTTTTCCTACCAAGAATTGAACCCAGGAGTCCTCAACCACTGATACACAGCCTGAGCCCCCCCACATGTTTTTATTTTGAGACAGGGTCTCACTAAGTTGCCCAGGGCCTTGCTAATTTCCTGAGGTTGTCTGAATTCACAACCCTCCTGCCTCAGCCTCCGAGGCCCTGGGATTCCCGAGCCCATCCTCCATCTAATTTCAGATCACATCACAATGTATCAGCAAATCATACACCCAAGGGTTAGGGCTGTAGCACAGCGGCAAAGCACTTGCCTCAAATGTGTAAGGCACTGGGTTCGATCCTCAGCACCACATAAAAATAAGCACATAAAATAAAGGCATTTTGTTCATCTACAACTACAAAATTTATTAAAAAATCATACATCCAATGCAGAATTCTGATTCACTTATATATCATACAATATGTCAGTGATTTTTAAAAGTATGTAGCTATATCTGTGTTAACAGCTCATTGACATTAGAATGAGTACATTTATAAAAATGAGATAAAAGAAATTGTCCAGCATGTCCTCTCCCAGCCATCGCACCTGCCACTCACACCTGTCTAGCACAGAAGAGCCCAGAGGCTCAGGACCAGGGTGAAACTTTCTGCTTCCCTGCAGGGTAATGAAGGGGCCTCCTAATCTGTGGCTCTTAGCAATGTGATGGTATTCGGTTAGCACACTGTTCAAAGCAAACTACATCAGAAAGACTGCACCTTTCATAGAGAGGGACATAAGTCACAGGGGAAGTAATGTGGCCCGGGTGCAGTGATGCACACCTGTAATCCCAGCAGTTTGGGAGGCTGAGACAGAAGGATCACAAGTTTGAGGCCAGCCTCAGCAACTTAAAGAGGCCCTAAGCACATTAAGGAGACCCTGTCTCTAAATAAAATGTGAAAAGTGCTGGGGTTGTGGTTCAGGGGTCAAGCACTCCTGGGTTGCATCCCTGGTACCAAAATAATAATACCAGCAGCAGCAAAGGAGCACACTTTGATTCACTGTTGCTACACAGTTCAACTTCACCACGGTTCCCATGGCTAAAGTAAGATGGACAAGTGAAATCTGGGAGGGCGACTCATCCTGATTTAAGTGAGTTTGGATCTCAGGAAAAATGGGGCAGGAAGTTCTTCTCTGTGGCAGAGATCTAGCTGGGAAACTCTGAAGAGCACTAGGGAGAAACAGCTTGCACATCAGGGAGGGCACAGCCACCAACAGCCAGGTGTCCTGCTAGGTACAGAGCCACTGTGACATATATAAGGACCAAGGAGGAGAAAATCCTGGAGAATATTTGGGTGAATGAATAGCAGCTATTTCCAGAAAATAAGGATGAAAATAATCCATTTTTTCTGTAAATTGGAAGGATTTAAGTACAGCTCAGGGTTCACACTTACAGATAGACCCTAAGAATATTTTAAAGTCTGTATTCAGAATCATTAAAGAGAAATTAGCCTTCTAACAACAATAGGAAACAGCAAATTAGATTCATCAGAGACCCTAAGCTGTCATCACTGGGAAACCCAAACTTACCTGCAGGAGGATCTGTTCCCCTGATGACATGAGGCAAGTCCAGTTTGCTTTCGGAAGAAGAAAAAAAGATAGGTTCACTTTTTTTCTGGAAGTGCATGTGCATGAAATAGGACCTGAAAATACACACCAGGACAGAATGAGTTTAGGATGTGCAGAAAGGCACACTCATACACTGCTGGTGGGACTGCAAATTGGTGCAGACAATCTGGAAAGCAGTATGGAGATTCCTTGGAAAACTGGAGATGGAACCACCATTTGACCCAGCTATTCCTCTTCTCAGACTATACCCAAAGGACTTAAAAACAGCACACTACAGGGACACAGCCACATCAATGTTTATAGCAGCACAATTCACAATAGCTAAACTGTGGAGCCAACTTAGATGCTCTTCAGTGGATGCATGGATAAAAAAAAATGGTGCATATATAATCAAAGGCCTTTCAGACACTTTCATTATTAGGGAAAGGGAAAAGAGAATTTTTAAATGACTAATGAAAAGAAAGAAGATTAATGGACACAAATATTCTTCTTACCTAGCTATGGATGATTCTGTTACCTTGTCATTGGTGAAGGAGAAGGACACCACAATCAAATTCACTGGTCTTTTCCTGGGATGGTGACACAGGACCACTGTCCTGTCACTTGAAATTTGCTCATGGGCAGAGCACCCACTATGGAGTGGCACCATTCACTTCTAAATTGTGAGATTAAATGTAGGACAGCAAAGATTGCATGAGAATGTTTGATAGATGCCTGTGGCCATGTGAGGTTGCCCTCATTACCTTCTGGGCCATATAAAATTATGGTTTTTAATTGCTCAGAGTCTAGTAGTCACAGGTCAGTAATATTCTATTTGTTCAGGAAGGTGAGAGAAGGAAACCTGAGTATATTTAGTATAAAGCAGACAGGCGACTTATTACATCCCTGATTATTGGTTTAGGAGTAAATAGCATATCAAACAAGGAAATGCATATATAACAGGAGCACTGCTGTAGTTGCTAGAAGAAAATTAAGTAGAAGCCTGAGATAATTGGCACTTCCTATTGAAAATAGCACCTAACTTTCTGTGTCACAAAGGGTGACACAACCTAGGAAGATCTCCTTCCTCACATTTCACAGAGCACCTCAGTCTTCTTAAATATAGGGGTGAGAGCTGGGTGTCACAAGCTATCAAAAACCTCACTCCTAGACCCAGTTTGCCCCTTGCAACCTCCTCCTACAGGACCCAGGTACTCACTCACTGTCTCTGTGGAACGGAGAGGCACCTACCTGGATGGATGCAGGGCACTTGGTGCACCTGAGCATAACCTGCATGGGTCTAAGGAAAGGGTGCTGTGAGCTCATCTCTCTGCAGCCTGCAATCTTAGTGTCTCTACTAAGGTGACAAGATCCCACTGGGGAGCACAGAACTATGGAGTCCCCAGTGGAACATTTCGCTTGTCCCCTTGATTTGATTCTATTCTGGATAACAGCCATCTGGGGAGAGGTGCTCAAAATTTCCTATGAGTTCCCTTGACAAAAAAAAAAAAAGTGCATCCTAATCTTGTAGACAACTCCAAGTTCTCTTACTTGGATTCAAAGTTCAGATTAATCCATACCCTTTGCACATGTTGTGATGCCTGGATTCTGGGGGTGAGAGGTCCCTGGATCCTCCTGAGGCTCTGAAGATCCTCTCCCTGTGAAATCTCATGGACGTGCTCTTCCCCCAATCCATTTTCACGTGGACCACCTGGTTTGATGACATTGCTGCTCATGTACTCCATGATTTCCATACAGAAAATTCCAGGATTCACACTGCACCACATGAAAGTCCTCTTGAAACAAAACAAAACAAAAAAACCAGAGGCAGATCTGGAGGCTTGGGTTGAGGGAGTAGCAGGCAGGTGGCACCTACCTGCAGGTAAAACAGAGTCTGCGCTGGAATCCACTCTGTTGGGAATCTGAGTGATCATCCTCATCATCCATGGAGACAGGAAAAAGGCTCACTCTGCCTCTGGAAAGAACAATCAAAATGTTTGTTCATTTCTTATGTGATTTTTTTTAAAATTTTTTAAAAGTTGGACACAATATCATCTTTATTTTCTTTATTTATTTTTATGGGGTGCTGAGAATCAAACCCAGGGCCTTGCACATGCTAGGTGAGTGCTCTACCATCGAGCCACAACCCCAGTCCTGTTTCTTATGTAATTTATACAAAATTAAATAAAGATCTATGAGACCTGGAAAAAAAAATGGACACCAATGACCCGCAAACCTAAAATAAACACAAGAATTTTAAGTATATCTTCTGATGTTCCAGTATTGGAATTAGATGATAATGCTCTAAAAAGACCCAGACTCAGCAACTTAGCGAGGTCCTTAGCGTGTCAGCAAGACCCTGTCTCTAAATAAAATATAAAACAGGGCTGGGGACAGGGCTCAGGGGTTGCATGCCCCTGGGTTCAATCCCTGGTACAGAAAAAAAATCACATTTACTGGACTGGATAGATTGGAAACTGTAGAAGAAAGCTTCTGGGAACTGCAAAACAGGTTACTGTGTATCCATAGTCAGGGTAAGAAATTCAAATGAAAGTTTTAGGACCGTGGATGTAGGTTGGTGGTAAAGTCTGGGCTTAGCATGACCAGGCCCTGGGTTCAATCCCCAGCATCTAAAAATGTATATAAAAAAAGATTTGGAACGTGAAGTGATCTGAAGTATATTATACATAAGCATTCTAACCTATGGATATTTAGAAAGCTGAAATGAGGGCTGGGGTTGTGGCTCAGCAGTAGAGCACTCGCCTAGCATGTTCAAGGCCCTGGGTTCAATCCTCAGCACCTTATAAAAATAAATAAATAAAATAAAGGTATTATGTCCAACTACAATTAAAAAAATTAATATTATTTTTTTAAATTTATATATGACAGCAGAATGCATTACAATTCTTAGTACACATATAGAGCACAATTTTTCATATATCTGGTTGTATACAAAGTATATTCACACCAAATTGTACTTTGGATAATGATGCCCATCACATTCCACCATCCTTGCTAACCCCCTGCCCCCTCTGCCCTATCTAGAGTTCTTCTGTTCCTTCCATGCTCCCCGTCCCTACCCCACTATGAGTCAGCCTCCTTCTATCAGAGAAAACATTCGACATTTGTTTTTGGGGGATTGACTAACTTCACTTGGCATTATATTCTCTAACTCCATCCATTTACCTGCAATTGCTATGATTTCATTCTCTTTTATTGCTGAGTAATATTCCATTGTGTATATATGCCACATTTTTTTATCCATTCATCCACTGAAAGGCATTTGGGTTGGCTCCACAGTTTAGCTATTGTAAATTGTGTTGCTGTAAACACTGATGTGGATGTGTCCCTGTAGTGTGCTGCTTTTAAGTCCTTTGGGTATAGACCGAGGAGAGGGATAGCTGGGTCAAATGGTGGTTCCATTCCCAGATTTCCAAGGAATCTCCATACTGCTTTCCATATTGGCTGCACCAATTTGCAGTCCCACCAGCAGTGTATGAGTTTTCCTTTTTCCCCACGTCCTCGCCAACACTTATTGTAGTTTCTCTTTGTAACAGCTGCCATTCTGACTGGAGTGGGATGATATCTTAGAGTGGTTTTCACTTGCATTTCCTAATTGCTAGAGGTGATGAGCATTTTTTTTTCATATATTTGTTGATTGATTGTATATCCTCTTCTGAGAAGTGTCTGTTCAGGAACTTGGCCCATTTGTTGATCGGGTTATTTGTTTTTCTATTTTTTTATTTGGTGCTTAGCTTTTTGAGTTCTTTATATACCCTAGAGATTAGTGCTCTATCTGATGTGTGAGGGGTAAAGATTTGCTCCCAAGATGTAGGGTTTCTGTTCACCTCACAGATTGTGTCTTTTGCTGAGAAGAATCGTTTTAGTTGGATTCCATCCCATTTACTGATTCTTGGTTTTAATTCTTGCACTATAGGGTCTTATTAAGGAAGTTGGGGCCTCATCCCACATGATGGAGATTAGGGCCTACTTTTTCTTTTATTAGATGCAGGATCTCTGGTTTTATTCCCAAATCCTTGATCCATTAAAAGAAAACTAAAATGAAAAAAAAGTGGGGAAGGGGGATATTCACATAAAATAATGGCCTAAATTTTTTCAACCCCAACGAGACACATCAACTAAAAATTTCTATGAATTCCAAGACAAAACATAGATGACACATTGTAGCAAAAGTGCTGTCATGGTTTAGATGTGAGCTGTCCCCAAGAAGCTCATGAGTGACACAATACAAAAGGTTTATAGGTGAAATGATCGGGTTTTGCACAGCCTTAACCCAAGCAGTGGATTAACGTACTGACAGGGATAACGTGGGCAGAGCTCTGGACAGGTGGTGTGTGACTAGAGGAGTTGGGCACTAGGGGCGGCCTTCATAGGTCTATCTTGTCGAGGTGAGGAACTCTATATCTCTGTGTGTGTGTCTTTCCCCCATCTCTGCTTCATGGTGACCATGTCCTGATAATGTTTCTGCCATGATGTCCTGCCTCACTTCAGGCATTTCCTGATCAACCTTCTTGCCTTGGTCCCACATGAGCTTTTGAGGGATCCCTCCCATCCAAACCACAACACTAGTGAAATTCCTGAATTTGCATTTTGTGTGTGTGTATGTTTCTGCCCATTTTTCAACTCAAAGTACCCAATAGTGATGGCAGATCCGGTGTCAGAAACCTAGAAATCGTGTGGGTTCAGATGATCTCACCAGAACAACAGGATTTCTGTTAGACCTGGGCTCCGCGTCTGCTGAAATCAACGATTTCCCTTCTGGAAACAGACAGAGGATACCCCATGGCTTGGCCTCCAGTTCTCAGACTCTGAGGAAGAATAGCTCTTCCATCCCCCAGGGCTGCTCCTGTAGTTTCCTGTCCTGACTCCTTTTCAGCCATGTCACTATTGTGTGTCTTAAAAAGTTTTCTTCCTGTTCATACTTTTTGGATTGATGGAGTTTTGTTGATCTGTGGATTTACAGCTGCAATTACATTTGGAAATGTTTTCCCTGTTATTTATTTGGTTTTTTGTTTGTTTGTTTGCTTATTTGTTTTTTTTTCTGCCTTCCCTAACCTTACATCTAACCTTACATCTCTTACACATATGTAACAGCACCTGAATGGTCCACAAAGTTCTGGAAGCTTTTCTTAAAGTCCATGTAATTGTGCATGATCCATTTAGTGAAATTCCTCTCACTTCGTCATTTTTTAACACCTTTTGAAACAACTTTGTAGATGCACCCTTTACTTGACAACTTCTTCAGTGTATTTTTTCTGAAAATATAATTCTCGGATTATTGTTTTCTTGATTATGTTCCTGGATTTGGGCTGCAGAGTGTTCATTCAAGTTGTTAGTTGTTTGGTTTTCTGGTTTTTTGTTTTTGGCATCAGTATGGAACCCAGAGGCACTTAACCACTGAGCCCTGTCCCCAGCCCTTTTCATTCTTATTTAGAGACAGGGCCTCTCTGAGTTGCCCAGGGCCTCACTAAGTTGCTGAGGCTGGCCTCCAATTTGCGATCCTCCTGCCTCAGCCTCTCAAGCTGCTGGAATAACCTTTATGCACCACCACACCTGTATTCATTCAGGTATTTAATATAAAAGGGTTATTTAGGAATACTTTTATATTTAGATAAAATTTACCAAAAAAGCAGAGGTATTTTCTAAATATCCTCCCCCTGGGAAGGATAAATTCATTATCCATTTTACAAATTTAGCATCACTGTGTGTGCTGGTTTGCTAGAGCTATCAGATCAGAATACCACAGTCTGAGTGCTCAGAGGGTGGGAAATCCAAGATGGATGTGTCCTTAGATTTGCTTCCTCCTGTGACCTCTCTTCTTGACTTGCAGATGGCCACCTGGGGTGGTGTCCTTTTCTGGTCTCCCCTCTGAGCGTTCTCTGAATCCAAATCTTATAAGGACGTGAGTCACACCGTTTTAGGACAAAGCCATGTGAACTCGTGTGAACGTACCGTAACTATATTGGTAAAGGTTCTGCCTTCCATTGTTACCTCAGTATCAAGGTCTGAGAGTTAGGACTTGAATGTAGGAAGTTTGAGAGAACATGAGCCAGACTGTGACACTAGGTGCCAAACCGAGAACTGACATCAAACACTACCCCTAACAAATAAGAGTTGTTTTTTGAATTTCACAATTTTTTTGTGTGGGTCATTTATTCATGTGCACATAGGAAAGTAAAGTCCCATTCATTCTACTGTCTTCTATATTCAGATTGCCCTTCCCTTTCCTTCATTCCCCTTTGACAAATCCAATGTACTTCCATTCTTTCCTACCCCCCACTTATTGTGACATAGCATCCACATACTAGAGAAAGCATTGGGCCTTTAGTTTGGGGGATTGAATAACTCCCATTAGCATGACAGTCCCCCGTTCCATCCACTGACTGGCAGTGCGTATCACTCCTCTTTGTTTGGGTATATTCCATGTGTGTATGTAGCACATTCATCTGGTGAAGGACACCTGTGTCGGTTCCACAGTGAGCGATTGTGAATTGAGCTGGTGTGAACATTGATGTGCCTGCGTCACTATAGTACGCTGATTTTAAGTCCTCTGGGTGTATGCTGAGGAGAGGGGTAATTGGAACACATGGTGGTTCCATTCCCAGTTTCCTGCGGAATCTCCAACCTGCTTTCCAGAGTGGTTGCACCACTTTGCAGTCCCACAGCCACATACTCACCAACACTTATTGTTACTCGTATTCTTCATAATTGCCATTCTGACCTGCATGATACGAAATATATATAGTTTGCATTTCTCTAATTGCTAGAATAAACCAAAAAAACTCAAGAAATATTGCACATTTTTTCCTATATTTGTTGACCATTGGTATTTCTCTCTCTATGAAGTGTCTGCTCGTTTTCTTTGACCATCGATGGATTGGGTTATTTGTTTTGTGGTGTTCAGTTTTTTGAGTTATATCCTGGAGATTATTGCTCTGAGATGTGGGTGGCCAAGATGTTCTCCCATTCTGTAAACCCTCTCTTCCCATTCTTGATCATTTCCCTTGCTGTAAAGAAGCTTTTGAGTTTGGTTTCATGCCATTTATTTACTCTTGATTGAACTTTTCTGCGCTTCAGGAGTTTTGTTGAGAAAGTTGGTTCCTAAGCCAACATGAGGTAGATTTGGGTCTCTGGGTCTCTTGTCTAATATCCACTTAGAGTTGGGTTCTGTGCAGGGTGAGAGATAGGGGTTTAATTGCATGTAGCTACATGTGGATTTCCAGTTTTCCCCACTCCATTTTTTGAGAGGTTATCATTTCTCCAATGTATGTTTTCAGTGCCTTTGTCTAGTATGAGGTCACTGTATTTCTGTGGATTCATCTCTGTGTCTTCTGTTCTTCCCATTGGTCTACCTGTCTGCTTGGTGCCCATACACCATGCCGTTTTTGATATTGTAGCTCTGTGGTATAATTTAAGGTCTGGTATTGTGATGTTTCCTGCTTCATTTTTCTTGCTAAGGATTGGTTTGGCTATTCTGGGCATCTTGCTTTTTCCAAATGAATGTCATGACTGATTATTTCTATTCCTATACAAAATGTTACTGGGATTTTAATAGGAACTGCATTCAATCTGTGTAGCACTTGTGGTAGTGTGGCCATTTTGACAATGTTAATTCTGCCTATCGAAGATCATGGAAGATCTTTCCATCTCCTAAGGTCTTCTTCTATTTTATTCTTTAGGATTCTGTGTTTTCATTGTAGAAGTCTTTTGTTTGATTGATTCCCAAATATTTTTTGAGGCTACTGTGAATGAGTAGTTTTCCTAATTTCTTTTTCAGGCAATTCATCACTGATGTATAGGAATGCAATTGAATTATATGTGTTGATTTTACATTCTGCTACTTTGCTAAATTCATTTATGAGTTCTAGAAGGTTTCTTGTGGAGATTTTTGTTTTTTCTAAATATAGAATCATGTCATCAGCAAATAAGGATAGTTTGAGTCCTTCTTTTTCTCTTCATGTCTCTTTAATTTCTTTCTTCTGTATACCTGCTGTGGCTAGAGTTTCAAGATGATGTTGAATAAGAAGTGGTGACACAGGGCATCCTTATCTTGTACCAGTATTTCAAGAGAATATGCTTTCAATCTTTCCATTTAGGATGATGTTGGCATTGAGTTTAGCATATTTAGCTTTTACAATATATGTTTCTTATATCCCTGGTTCTTCTAGAATTTTGAACATGAATGCTTGCTGTACTTTATCAAAGTTTTTTCTGCATCTATTGAGATAGTATGATTCTTGTCTCTAAGTCAATTGATGTGATGTATTGCATTTATTGATTTCCATTACGTTGAACCAAACTTACATCTTATAGATGAACCCCTCTTGATTGTAGGGCACTAGATTTTTTAAATGGTTTTATATGCAGTTTTCCAAAATTTTATTAAGAATTTTTGCACCTAAGTTCATCAGGGATATTAATCTGAGGTTTCTTTTCTTGATGTGTCTTCGTCTGGTTTTGGTATCAGGGTGATACCAGCTTTGTAGATTGAGTTTGAAAAGGTTCCCTCCTCTTCTATTGCATGGTATGAATTGAGGAGTGTTGGTGTTAGTTCTTCTTTGAAAGTCTCATAGAATTTGCTGAGTCCTATGAGAACTCAAAGATGTTAATCAGATATGATTTGTATTTTCGGTCATTTTGGTTTATTTTTGGCTTTTAATTTGAATTAGTTTCTCCTTCCCTCACTTTACTTGTTTCTCACTTATATTTTTTATTTCTCCTTCAATAAATATTTTGAGTATGTTTTGTAAGGCAGTCTTTCTAGTCTTGGGAATTTTTTTAACTTATGTTTGTCATGAAAGGTTTTTATTTAAGCATCAATTCTAAGATTTTATTTTGCTGGGTATTGTATTCTTGGCTAGCATCCACTTTCTTTCAGAGCTCAGCATATACTATTCCAAGACGTACTAGTTTTCAGGGTCTTGGTTGAGAAAATGGCTGAGATCCAGATTCATTTCCCTCTAAATGTGACACGTCATTTTTCTCTGAAAGCCTTTAAAATTCTATCCTTATTTTATATGGTAGGCATTTTCATAATAATGTGCCTTGGTGTGGGTCTGTTTTAATTTTGCATATTTGAGGTCCTATAAGCCTCCTATATTTGATAGTGCTCTTAATACATTAGGTTTGGGAAATTTTCTGATATTATTCCATTGAAAAATTGTGCATTCCTTTGGTTTAAATCTCTGTGCCTTCATGTATCCTGATAAATCTTTAATTTGGTTTTTTCATGTTATCTCATGTTTCTTGGAAATTCTACTCACATACCTTATAACATCTTCCCTGCATGGTCAGCTTTATTTTCAAAATTATATATTTTGTCTTCATGGCCAGAATGGATATTTTAATGTCTTAATATCTTTCTTAACCTGAAACAGAAATGCAAGCCTGAAGCTGAGTTTGGAAACCCTAGGAGACATAATACCCCAAACCACATGGTCATCGTGAGAGTGGACCAGGGATGACAGCCTCATGTTTTAGGGAGAGGACCCTCAGAGCCACTGGGAATGCATGGGAGGTGTCAGTAACCACTCACCCCAGAGGAGAGACATTACAATATGTGGAATAGGATTGAGCTAATTTGAACATGGGTTTTAAAAAATGAGAATATGGGTATAGTCCACCTGACTGGGAGCCGTGAGATCCTCACATGAGTGTGTCCAGGGACTGGAGAAAAGTTTTGTGTTCTACTCTCCCCCAGTCTCTATTATCCAGCAGAGACCAAAGTAAAAGTAAGTGACATGTTCCACTGGGGAAGCCACAGTTCTGCATTCCCAAGTGGCATGTTGTCACCTTCTTCAGATGCTAAAATTAAAGGCCTACAGAGAGGGAGTTAAAGACGTCCTTATCTTAAAACGGGGCAGGATCAGCTCAGGTCTCCTGACTCCCCATGCCACCTGCCCAGGTAAGTGCTTTTCTATTCCTAAGGTACAGCACCAGTGTGTGAGTGGGCTTCTGTGATTGTGATGAAGAATTAAAATAGTCAAATTGTATGTTAGGTTCTTTAGTAGCTCTGAATCATGTCCTCAGCTGTACCCACACTCAACATCTCAGAGGGCTGTTTTCTCTAGACTGCAAAGGGAAATTCTCTTCTTCCTACAGTTAGCCCTCTACTTTGGTGACTCATGAATATTGTTGATTTTTTAATAATAAGTGATGATCTCAAGTAAATCATTTCAGGTTCTCACCTATTTCTCAGATGCAGTGAGTTTAATGTGTGGCTCTATCAGATCTCAAAGTTCATGTTACTGAGTTGTCTTGCTATCTTCTGCTACAATCTTACTAGTTCATAGTAATATTCACCAAAGAAGAGAATTTTATTTTACAGGCTTGATTTTCATGCTCTTGTCTCCATAAATCAGTTCAAAATATTTTTTTCAGCATTTAGTTTTACTACCTGAGATAATGAGAGGGAAAGTTATACACCCTGAAGTACTTTTCAGTTAATCGGAATGAAATGATGTTCTCTGTTCAGATCATGGACTTGAGCAGAGAGTTGAGCCTCACATTCCTACAAAACATCAAATAGCATTGTCTTATGCTGACGTAATTTGTCTAGTTTTGATCTCACAAAAGTAAACCCTTCATGCTCTAGGAAACATCAAAAAAATATTTTGAACTGATTTATGGAGACAAGAGAATGAAACTCAAGCCTGTAAAATAAAATTCTCTTCCTTGTTGAATATTACTGTGCACTAGTAAGGCTGAAGCAGAAAATAGTAAGACAACTCAGTTTTATGAACATTGAGATCTGATAGAGCCAAACATTAAACTCTCTGCCATCTGAGAAATACATGAGAACCTGTAGTGATTTACTTAAGATAATCATTTCTTATTAAAAAAAAACAATATTCATGAGTCACCAAAGTAAATGCTAAATCCAGTGCCAGGGGGTTCAAGCCGGAGCAGGGACCAGGGGCTGCAGTTGCTTACTATTAAAACCAAGTGGTGAGAGTAGCATCGGATTACCCCTTCCTGGCTGCCAAAGGTCCCACAATATCCTCTCTACAGGACATCAGGGAGAACAGAGATGTTAGTGGAGAAGTCATGGTGAACCTATGCCCTTTCTGTAGGTAATGCACATCACTAAATGAAAACATACATCCCAGTGGTGACATGACACGTGTGACTGTGTTCACCTTGCACCCAAGAAAACAGATATGTCCCCCCTCCCTGCAGCCTGTGTCTCTCCACACACAGCTGTGACTGCCCAAGCTGGTGTGGGGCTCTGCCGAGAGCCTCCTCCTCATCCACTGCTGTCATTGCACAAGGCCGGGCTGCTCCGACTTTGTTATTGATCACTAGTGTCTGGCCCATTTGTTAAGATAGATCAATAGATGATAGATAGTAGAGAGATAGATAGACAGACAGACAGACAGACAGACAGATATCAGAGTTGTCCAGGATTTGGACAGTGGCAGGATGCAAAATGTTTAAGTGAAGGCTTCCCTGGTCAGGAGAGGAGAGGAGTCACCGCTGTGCCACCTCTCCATCAGCTCTAAGGGACCCTAGGGATGATTTCTTAAAGAAACAAACCCCCATTCACACTTTTTTCTCCACTTAGGTTTCATCCTCTAATCTGCCCTCTTAAGTTTTTCTTGTTCCTCCCATGGTGAGCTCTTCAGATGAGACCTGGTTCTCAACTTCTTTTCCACATTATTTTTCTCTGATGTATGTCATTGTGTTCAGATCCTCCAGTCTGAGGATGGCTTGTTTCCTCCAGGGTTCCAGTCATGACCTGGGGCTCGGCCCATCAGGGCAGCCAGGAGCTGCTGCAGCCCCTCTCTCCCCAGAGCTCTGTTTGAGGAGGGCATCCTGGGCCATCCTGATGAGGGACAGGCCCTGTGTCTGCACCCCGATTTCCTAGACTGAGTGGTCCTGGCAGGTGTGAGTGGGGTGAGGCACAGCCGGAAGGGGACAGGCTCAGAGGAATTTTTTTTAACTTGCTTTTATGAAATGTCCACATGTTTCAGGATGTTTTCTAACAAAACTGATGAATTAGCATAGAAGTAGCAACATTGCATTCTTTATAAGACATCTACCTGTGAACCATGGAGGGCGCTGGGGCTCTCACTGATACACACGAGTGTGACCTGCACAGTGTGCACACAACCAGCTGCTTCTCTACCAGCTGTGTCCTGGGGCTGCAGGGAGCTAATGCCTGTGACAGGGGACCTGTGACAGCATCCGACTCTGCCACTTCCTTTCAACAGCATTGAGGGGACAGGAGATAAGGTTTCCAGCTCTAACTAGGAACTTTCTCCTATAGAAAAGAGTTTTCCACTGGCTTTCAGGTAAAGCTCCTCTGAAAACACAGTTCCCTTCCCTCCTCAATCCGTCCCTCCTTCCCATGACAGTGCGGGCAGGGCTGTGTCCCCTGGGCCATGCTGAAACCCAGTCCTGAGCCCTACATCCACAGAGAACTCCAATACGCTATCCCTCCTGGTTTTCTGATGCTGTACATTTCATTTTCTTAAACCAAATTAAAGAAATTTTGTATTTCATAACATGATAGAAGGGAATCCTAGTTATTTCATTTTCTATGATTTTTTTTAAAAAAAAATCTTCAAATTTTATATATCCAGTTTATGTTATTTTAAGGGACTTTGGGGATCAAAATGTGCATTTCTTCAAATACACATCTAGAAACAGGCATTTCTATAATTAGCTACACAGAAGTCAGACAAACCATGTAGCGCTGTGCCTACTAATCACCATCTGTGACTTTTAAAATATGGAGACTCCTAGACCACTATATTAGCATTTTTTCTTTTGTTTTCTTGAGCACACCAAGGGAGCAAATCTTACTTCGCTGAAGATGTGAATGGAGAAATATATATATATACTTTTTAAAATAATTTAATCATTTGGAAGAGCTGTAATTTTCCTAATATGATTACTTAAATTTTAATTTTAGACAATGGCTCTTCCTGAAAGATTTCAAAGCAATTATTTAACTAGTATTAAAAGACTTAAATTGTCTGGACTCTGACATTTTTGCTCACTCTTAAACTGATTTTCGTCCAACTATAATTTTCTAGGTAGCTGTGAAAATAACTTATACTCTTGCCCTCTTCTTTTTCAAATGATAAAATGAGGCAAAAAAGAGTCTCAGTGTAAACATTAAAACTGAAAAAAAGTAAATACCTTTTCTCTATAGGAAAATATTTCATAGGGATGTCATTAACAAATTGTCTGGTATAATTTTTTCTCTCCCTTCTCTGGAGAACTATCATTCCTAACTAAGAGAAGATATGAAAACTTGCTCTCTATAGAAACTCCTCTCTCAGCATGAGATTGGATTCCCATCTTCTAATTAAAACACTGAAAATTATGACCCCCAAACGTACTGACATTGTACCGGAGGTAGTGGCACAAACCTGTAATCCCAGCATTTTGGGAGGCCGAGGCAGGAGGATTACTGATTAGAGGCCAGCCTCAGCAACACAACAAAGCCCTAAGCAATTTAGTGAGACCCTGACTCAAAATAACAAAGTAAAAAAGACTGGAATATGGCTCAGTGGATAAGCACCCTTGGGTGCAATCCCCGGTACAAAAAGAAAGTATTTAAATTGTGATTATTTTTCACCCTTTTTCCATGTGCCAAAGAATGGACAGAAAAGAAATTTTAGAATATGATCCTGCTAATCACTGATGGTTCTGCTCACTTAGATGTGGTTTTTCTGGTGTAACTGAATATATGTAAAATAATTTAAGTGGTTAAGCAAACTTGGGTTCAATCTCTGGTACCAAAATATATATATTAATCAATAAATGCAAGAAGTCGGTTTCAGAGCCAACATTTTGATATTTTGATATCTGGTCTGTAAGCTGGTGACGAACAACCCAGAATAGAAGACACTGGAAGGACAGAGCTGTAGGAGGCTGTCCCCTTGACACTCCCCTTGAGAGTTCTCTGTGGACGTCCCTGCAATCTGCCGCACTGGAGTCCCCTTCAAATGCCACGTACTCAGCTTTTGATCAGGTGGCTGCACGTGCCCAGGCAGATCCATGGTGGCCCTGGCCATGATGCTGTGCCTGAGTGCTGAGAGGTCTGGGGAGGGGGTGCCAAGGGACCCACATGTTTTGAAGCGGGCAGTCTTGGGGGTCGGGATGTAGAAGCTGGTGATGATGGTGAGGAGGAGTTGATTGACCTTCCTTTTATTCTAAGGCACTGACCATCTGCTTCTTCTCCCCAGGAAAAAAGATGACCCAGAGCAGCACACTTTACATTTTTCTTGCTGTAAGAAATGCCTTTTGTTTCCAAATTGTCATCGGGATCACAGCCAACGTCTTCCTGCTCCTCTTCCACGTCCTCACGTTCCTTCTCCAGCGCAGGACCAGGCCCACGGACGTGGCCATCGCTCACCTGGCCCTGATTCACCTGCTGATGCTCATAATCAGGGCGCACCTGGACCTAGGCATTTTGGGGGTCCACGACTTTTGGAACGACTTCACATGTAAAGCCGTCATCTACCTGTACAGGCTGATGAGGAGCCTGTCGGTCAGCACCACCTGCCTGCTGAGTGTCCTGCAGGCCACCACCCTCAGCCCCAGAAGCTCCTATCTGGCCAAGTCCAAGCACACGTCCCCACAGTGCAGTGCGTGGACCTTGCTCACTCTCTGGGTGTTCAACGTGTTCTTCAATGTCCGCGTCTTGGTCTCCATGGGAGGCCCCTCCAATGACACAGCAGCTTTCCGGTTTGTCTCTGAGTCCTGCACTGTCGCCCCCACGGGTCACCACTTCAGGACCTTCTTCTCCCTGGTAGGAATACTCCGGGACATCTTCCTTATGGGGCTCATGGCCCTCTCCAGTGGGTACATGGTGGCCCTCCTGTGCAGGCATAAGAGGCAGTGCCAGCACCTCCACAGCACCAGCCTGTCCCCAAGAGCCTCCCCGGAACTGAGGGCCACCAGGACCATCCTGCTGCTCATGGGACTCTTTGTGCTCATGTACTTTGTGGACTGTGTGTTCTCCTCCTCTTCGGGACAGATGCACAGGGAGGATCCCACTCGCCTGGGGGTCCAGATGCTGGTGGGTAATGGCTATGCTACCCTTAGTGCCTTGATACTCATCTGTGCTGAAAAACGAATCATCAATTTCTTCCAATCCACACTGGGGAAGGAGAGGCAATGTTTACACAGTGCCAGATAACCCCTCCTTTTCTCACCTCCCACTTTACTTCTGAATTTCCACAAATGTGTTTGGGAGGCTGAGGCCGGAGGATTGCAAGTTGGAGGCCAGCCTCAGCAACTTAGCAAGGCCCAAAGCAACTCAGTGAGACCCTGTCTCTAAATAAAATAGAAAAAGGGCTGGGGACGGGGCTCTCTGTGGTAAAGTGGCCCTGGATTCAATCCCTGGTATGAAAATTTTACAAAAGACTAAATCCCCGATTTAGTATGCATGACCTTACTATGCATCACCAAAGCAGATATCATTCACTGTCCATGGTATACAAAGTGTGCTCACTCTTGGCTGGAAAAATTCATGTTGGAAGAACTGTTTTGCTTCATCATGGCAAGAGAAAAATATATGCATAAGTACAACTCTGTGTGCCTGACGATAATTAGTGTTTTGATTCTTTCATCAGAGCAACAAACACCAACTAAGATCATCAATTCCCTCTATGTTAACTCCCCAAGTTTTTCAAATCACCACTGTCCCTTTTTCCTCCACGTATTTCTTTTCATTCACATTTTCATATATCAATTTTTTCAATATAATTTTATTTGCCTCTGAACAACAAGCCCATAGTGAGAGTAGGTAATCAGGAGTCAGAGTACAGGAGAGAGCTCAGGTGTCTTAGAAACACAGATCTCATTTACATCCCAGGTCTTTTTCTGTGGGCCTTGCAACCTCAAACTAGTGGCCTCTTTCAGCCTCATTGGAAGGCTTCAGAGATTAGCCTGGTGCCTGCACGAGGATGATATGCAAATGCATGAAGCAAGCCACAGGAAAAAATTAGAGTAACAGCTAACTTCTGTGTGCACACACATTACGTGTATATATTAACTCTTAGTAGCCATAGTGAGGCTCTGAAGGTATTAGTATTACTGTCCCCTCTTTACATGAAGGAAACGAAGACCCAGATCAATGAAGTCAGTGAATTGCAGAGAAATAGGTGGAGGAAGTCAGGATTTGATTGACAGCCAGGCCGCAGGTCCTGGGCATCAGCCCTTAGCCAATGGTATTTCTGACAGAACAGTGACGTCATGTTAAAGTGGCACACAGGTATCACAGCAATTCCTACAGACAGCTGGGGACGGAAATGCCAACCCCCATCCTGCATCTGTCTAGCTCAAAAATGCAGCTGGATGACAGGTGGCCATGTGTTTGGACCTAGGGTGACACAACCTTAACCAAAGAAGTCAGGATGCTGGATGGAACCCCCAAAGGTCAACGTGAAAGCTGTTCAGTGGTGTAATTGGTCAACCCCTGGAGGAGACCCAAGCCATCCCCTTCCTTCTGAAATAGCATGTGGAGATTTTAGCTGCACTTCTGGGGCTGCTGTGGGGACTCCCAAGGACACGGGTCCCAAAAGGAGGAGGAGACTGCTATTTCTCCTGACTCCTGAAAAGTTTACTTTAACCAAGGGAAGAAAGTATTGGGTGGATTTCTTTTTGTCTTCCTCAATATTAGCTACAAATTCTATATAGTAGATGATATTCACATATTGGGTTTTTTTTTTGAGATGGAATCTTGCTGTGTTATAGAGGCTGGTCTTGAACTCCTGAGCTGAAGTGATCCTCATGCCTCAGCCTCCTGAGTAGCTGGAACCACAGCTCCCCAGTGCTGTTTCCAGCTCAAAGCATCAGATTAGTGCTGAGGCTACAATGTTGTCTGTCTTTTCTTATTGATTTTTTTAAAATAAATGACAGCAGAATGCTTTACAATTCTTATCACACATATACAGCACAATTTCTCATATCTCTGGTTTCATATAAAGTATGTTGACACCAATTCGTGTCTTCATACGTCGGCTTTGGATTAGCAAGGATGGTGGAATGTGCTGTCTGTCTTTTGAGCAGTTAATTCTAACATAAGTTCAACAGACTGTGACACCATCAGGATGTGGGCAAAACTGTCACTATCTATAAAGAAAGAAAGTGTAAGCGTCTGCATCTGGATCTTGTGTGACGGGGACAGTATTTACCCTAGGGACAAGTTAAGATCTTTAAAGAAAAAAACAGCCACAACTCTCTTCCACATAGTGTTGGAAATCCTGGGCTGCCCCCAAGGAATCAAGCACGTGTTTGGAAGTAGCCAGGCAAGGTGAGCTTGGCGTCTGCAGAAGGGTGTGCCACCGAACCCACCTGGCAGGAAACTTGCATGCCAGCCTCATGTGCTCCTGGGCAGAGAGCCCACCTGTGTCCACCCCAACCCAGCACTGCCCCCACTCTGATAGGAGGAGCTCAGGCTAACCCCCCATGCAACTGGCTAATTTTGACACTGGGGAGGGCAAATGCAAAAGCTATTGTTAAACTGCACATGACTGGACCTTACACCCCAGTGATGTCTGAATCTTGTGTTCTGAAGATGGACCCCCCGACTTTATATGTCACACAAGTCCTACATTTTTTTTCTGTTTAGACCTATTGGTCTTCTTTTCACTTTGGCTCTTGCACCCTTTCTCAATACCAGGCACCCGAGACATCTTAACGTTTTGAGGTGGAAATGGCCCATGGTTAAGGGTTCTTTCCTTCTGAGCAGTTTGGTTCGCCTTCGTGGTGATCAGGAGCACCTGGTGAGGGCCTTTCCATCTCCGGTGAAGCTTGTCTCCTTCTCAGGTCTTGACTAAAACCCAGTACCAGGCTGGATGTGAGTCGTGAACTCCAGAGCAGGCGTCGGGGCAGCAGCTCATCATGGTCAAACCAGCCAACGAACCAAAAAAATAGATCAAGTGCACCTGTGCAGGAGGTGAGGCACACCTGTAGGTCTCAAGTTGACCCAGAAGACACTTGTGACTCAGACAGAGCTTTCTGTGTCATTTATCAGGTATTTCTATGTAAAAATCCATCCTGTGTACCCTCCCAGTTTCACTTACTTTGAAAATGATTGACACAAATGTACATCTCAAGAAACAATAAAAGGATGATTGTCTCATCTGTTAAATGCCCATGTACGGCTGTGTTTTGGTCATACTATCCTGCCAGGTGGCTAAGACCAGGATATCCATGGTAACAAGAAGGAGGAGAGTCACAACTTAAATGAGAAAAGAAAATCAACTGATAGCAAAATGGACCTTTTCCTGCTCTATGGTTAGAGCCAGCAGGGGTTTATCAGGGATCAATGTCAGGAGTCTGTGAGAAGCTCTGGCTCCTTAAGCTTTTCCTTGACCAGTTGCGCCACCTGCCAGGACGGGTCAGGGTCTTGCTGACCACAGGTGGTTTCCTGTGGTAGCAGGAACAGGGCTGTTTCCGTCTCCAGTGACATTTCTTTTTGCAGCATGTGCACTGGTTGGCTTCCTGTTTTCTAGGGTCCTTTTAGTCCCTGTGATTGGGCGGTCAGGTGACTCACTGGAGTGGTAGGGAACTTAAAGGATCCCGTTGTTCCCTGAATCTTGCCTGACCTGAGAGGCCAAGGAACAACATATTGCTTTTCTGTTCTTAACTTTGGTCTCCAGGTTTTGGTTTCAAACCTCTAGCTGGGGAGATCCACCAGTCTTGAAGTAGGAGCACTGGTGTTAACCTCCGTGTCTATAATGTTACAGTGACCCCTTCGGTTTAAGTGGGGTCACTGTTGGTGCTGGAAGTCGGCTTTAGATTCTGTCTGTCGGTTCTGTAGTGATGGCTTATTGTCTCAGCCTCACTCACGTTGGTTTATTAGTAGTAGTGCCTCCTCCAGACACCAACAGGTGACAGTTACAAAGTTGTGCAGGGAAAATACAAAATGAAATAAACATGAGCTAAAACGAATTCAGTTTGTATAAGAACTTGAACCAAAAGCCTATTTTTATCCCAAACTTTACTTAGTGGTGTATTATATCCCTGTTTATTTTGAGATCACAGTCAACTTTACAACACAAAAAAAATCTCTTTTGAACATTTTTAGTGTGCTTCATTCTGGCCTGTGTCGGAGCTGTCCTAACATGGAGTAGGGTTAGCTGGGGCTCTTGACAGATTTTAGGAAAAGTGCTTTATTTCTGAAGTTGATCTTTGCCTTTTACTTAAATATCACTTTATAAAATTCTGACATTTCCTGAATCTATCTGAAAATCAGTGAACATAATACAGTTTTTCATCTGAAACAGGAACCAATGAGAAAGACTAGGATGGCTCTCAATATACACAAATTAGATTCTCCTTGTTACCTTCCAAAAATGCATTTAAATCCTCATCCTAGTATAAAGAGTTAACACAAAATTTTATATGTATATATTCATATGTATAAAACTTATGTAACATGAAATCATACATATAACATATATATATATATATTTATATTTATATTTATAACTTAGATCACCTTTATCTATCTAGTTACAAAATATTAAATGAATAATTACCAACCAAATTGATTGTCTCTGTATAAATCTGAAGCTGACGACTGCTACAGACAATTTTATTTTGGAGAGCTCCAACATGGTACAAATGTTCTAAGCTCCACATTTTAAAAGGCTTGTACACTTGAGCACCATGAATACTTCTCATATACAGAGAAGCCAGTAATGATTCGGTTCACAGTTACACAGATGCCCTTATTAGTTAAGTTTATTAACTAAGTTTAAATTCTCTCTCTTTTGTGTGAGTGTGTGTGTGTGTGTGTAGAAATTTATTTTTTATATATTTTTTAAAATAAATAATAAAGCATGAGACATCCATATATAGTCTCCCAGAAGGAGAGAATACACAGAGAATGGCTACAAGAATATTCTAGAAAATAATGACTAAAAGCTTTGCAAATTAGGCAAAAGCTGAAGGGATCCCAAATAAGACCAATCAATGAAATCCACAGCCAAGAACATCATAACTGAACTTCTGATAATAAAAGCAGAGAAATTTTTTTAAAAAATCTTGAAATCAGACAGAGATAAATGAACACCCTTGAAATTATAGTGGGTTTCTCCTCAGAAATCAAGGAGGTGGAAGTAAACATTCACAACACTTTTCAACTTCTGAAAGAAAATAACTCCTTTTTTCTATATAAATTTGTTTTGCTTTACTTATCTTTGTGTGGTGCTGAGGATTGAACCCAGGGCCTCACATGTGCCAGGCAAGTGCTCTACACTGAGCTCCAGCCCCAGCCCAAAAACTCCTTTTTTTAAATTTTTTTTTTTTTTTAGTTTTCAACTGGTCTTTTTATTTATTTATTTATTCATTCATTCATTTATTCATTTATTTCTATGATAAAAGAAGGAACGTTGGAGTATCCAAAAATAAAAAGGAACAATAGAAGATTGATATTTTCATTTACTTAGATAAAACAGATTATCTTCATGAGGTTTTTGTATAACATTTTAGGATTTAAAAAAAACACCATTAACAATGATATTTAAAAGCAGACAAGGGTAAGAAGACCTAGACAGATGTTCAGGTTTCTTCCATTCAATCACGTTAGTAATATATGGATACTGGTAGACTGCGACGAGTCACGTATTTTATAATGTAACCCTCAGAGCTAACTCTGTGAAAATGATACAAACAGAAAAATTCTTAAAGTGTACATGAATAGACTCCTAAAACATGTCTAAGTTTTGTTTGTTTGTTTGTTTGGTGCTGGGATTGAACCCAGGGCACTCAACCACTGAGCCCCATCCCCAGCCCTATTTTTGTGTTTTATTTAGAGACAGGGTCTCACTTACCACTTACCACCTTGCTTTTGCAGAGGCTGTGTTTGAACTCGGAATCCTCCTGCCTCAGCCTCCCCCAGGAATTCAAGTAAAAAGATATAAAGGACGTGTCCATCTTTACAGGAGAAGGGTTTCACAACTAATGTATGTTGAAAATAAAAAGATGAAAAAATATTTTTATATACTTTTTTTCAGTTGCAGACAGACACAAGATCTTTATTTATTTGTTTGTACGTGGTGCTGAAGATCAAACCCAGAGCATCACGTATCATGCAAAGGCAAGTGCTCTACCACTGAGCTACAACCCCGGCCCCGAGAAAATATTTTTTAAGAAACTAAATTTAAAGTTTTCTATTAAAACTTAGAGCCTGGCACGGTGGCCCACACCTATAATCCCAGCAGCTAGGGAGGCTGAGGCAGGAGGATCGCACTTTGGAGGCCAGCCTCAGCAACAGCAAGGCACTAAGCAACTCAGTGAGACCCTGTCTCTCAATAAAACACAAAAATAGGGCTGGGGACGGGGCTCAGTGGTCAAGTGCCCCTGAATTCAATCCCCAGCACCGAACAATCAAACAAACAAAACTTAGGCAAGGCTGACACAACTCTCAGATGTATACATAAGAGTTGTTTATTTAACCACCTATGAAGTAATTATTGAAAAGACTTTAGGGCTGGGGTTGTGGCTCGGTGATAGAGCACTTGCCTCGAATGTGTGAGGCACTGGGTTCAATTCTTAGCAACACACATAAATAAATAAATGAATAAATAAATAAATTGGTCCATCAACAACTAAAAAATTAACTTAAAAAAATAAAAATAAGAAAAGACTTTAAAAGCGGCACAGAACCTAATCCCTAAGTAATAAAACCTTACTGACACAAGAAATTATCTTGACAGATAAAAGCAGATCAATATTTTAAAGAGCCCTTGTCTCTAAACATAGAGAATTAGCATATTAAAGGTTAATCTTACTTAAAAAAAAAAAACCTGAGTAACTTTGTGCTGATTATAGGCAGCTTAATCACATACACGAACCTTTTGAGATTTACCGTCCACAAACCTCTTGCAACTTACATCGACATTCTACATCTTGTTCACATACCTAGTTTTGTCCTCTCTCTCATCTTGGAATTCAGCGTGAGAAGATCACTTTACCATTCAGAAATGGGATCTCTCCCCTCCCATCCTGCAGGTTGACTTTAATTCTTTTGGAAAAATATCAAGAATTGTAGAGCCGGTCACATGGCCGCTCCTTTCCTAGGCTGCTGAGGAACCTCCGTGGTGATTTCCGTAATGGTCTCACACATTTCAAATCCCATCAGCAGTGGGCGATTCATTCCCCCTGCACCCTTGCCAGGTACTTGTTATCACTTATAGTCTTGATCCCTCCTAAGAGGGATGAGATGGAATCTCAATGTAGTTTTGAACTTGCGTTTTCCTGATTGCTACACTTTTGAATATTTTTTCATGTATTGCTGACGGTTTGAATTTCTTCTTTTTGAGAAATGTCCGATTAGTCCATTTGCCCGTTGCTTGGTTGGATTTTTTCCTGGACCCTTGGATTCTGGATTTTGACCTTCTGTTGGAAGATTAACTTGCAAAGACTTTCTTCTTTTTTAACGAGAACCATCCCGTATATGAAGACGTGGTATTTTTTTTTCCTGAATGTTAGAAGTCTTCCTGGGGAAGTCATTGCCTGTACTGACATAATGGAGTGTTGGCCTTATGCTTTCAAAGTGTCCTGGTCTGATTCCTGGGTCTTTGATCCACTTGGAGTTGACTTTTATGCAAGGTGACACATGGGGACCAGTTCCGGTTCCCTTCTTCTCCACGTGAATTCTAAATTTCTGTCTTTTTTCTCCAAGCTGTGGTTTGGGAACCTTGGTCAATCACTGAGGACTGTATTTGTCCCTGAGTCTTCTACCCTAGGACCTTGGTCCCTGTCGGCTCCTAGGCCAGTCCCATGCTGTTTGGGTTGCTGTGTGGTGCAGTTTGAAGACCCATGTTTGGAGGCTGTCTGCACTGCTCTTTCTGATGAGAACTGCTCGGCCTCTTTTGGGGTCTTTTATTTTTCCATACAAATTCTAGGATCACTTTGTACTAGTCCTGTGAGCCATGTCACTGGTTATAACTGTTGATTTTTAAATTGACTTTTCAATTTCACTCACATCTTGAAAACCTCAGCTGGGAGTGTGCAAATCCTGGATACAAAACTCACACTACATCAAGGGGGGGGACCCGGGAGGAGGGTGCCCCCATGCACTGCAGGGAAAGGACCCTCAGAGCCACTGGGAACTCACGGGAGGTGACAGGAATGTCCCCCTCCACAGTAGGGACATCACACACCATTGCATCCTAAGACCAAACCAGGGACATTGGTACTGGGTCAGTGGGACCTGGCTGGTCAGTTGTCATGGCGACTCCAGATATCAGCTATCTCCAGGGAAGGCAGAGAAAAGTTTTGGTCACTGATCTCTCCAGGTGACTGTCACCCAGCAGGGGATAAAGTGAAGCTGAGACACAGGTGGAATGTGCCACCAGGGACTCCATCTTCACATCTCCTCAGTGGCCTCTTGTCACCTTTCTGCGGTCCCTGAAATTGCAGGCCCCCAGAGAGATGAACTAAACACGTCCTTTACTTAAAGCCACGTAGGTTCTTCTCAGGTCACCCGGTCCCCTCCGTGTCTGTCTGGGTAAGTGCTGTTGTGCCCTGTGAATGCACAAGGAGTGGGGAGGGGGCTTCCAGGAAGTGACTGGGAGGGGACAAATTGGGTCCGCCAGACTTGGTGGCCCCAGGATAGCCACCCTGCAGTGACAGGCATCCACAGTCAGAGGACTGTTTTCTTTAGAATAGAAATAGAATGTTTGTTCTCTGCATTTTTAATTTGGAGGTGGGGGGTACCAGGAATTGAACCCAGGGTCCCTCAGCCCCTGAGCCCCGTCCCCTGCCCTATTTTGTATTTTATTTAGAGACGGGGTCTCCCTGAGTTGCTCAGGGTCTCACTGTTGCTGAAGCTGGGTTTGAACTTGTGATCCTCCTGCCTCAGCCCCCCGAGCCACTGGAATTACAGGGGTGCACCGCCAACTTGCCTGGATGGTATATTTAAATTTGATAACTCAGAAATAATTCATTGCTTTTTAACCCTAAGGAATAATTTCTCATTATTTTCAGAATTTAAAGACTTTGCTAGACTTGTACTCCTACGTTACCAAGGATTTATGTTACCTAAGAATTTTAAACATAAACCTTATTGATGCAGGTCATCAGGTAAGGGATAAGTCTCGGTTTCAGATTTTAAAAACATGCTCAGCTTTTCTTCTCTCATCCTCAGAATCCAAACAGAATGGTTATATGATTTCTATAGCTCAAAAAATTGCAAAACATGATCTCAGATTATTTAGAAGGAAATGCACTGTTTGTTCAAAACTCCATCTCAGCTGGGTGTGGTGGTGCAGGCCGGGTATCCCAGCAGCTCAGGAGGCTGAGGTAGGAGGATGCCAAGTTGGAGGCCAGCCTCATCAACTTAGTGAGGTTCTAAGCAACTCAGCGAGACCCTGTCTCTAAATAAAATACAAAAAGGGCTGGGGACGGGGCTCAGGGGTTAAGCATCCCTGGGTTCTATCCCTGGTACGAACACACACACACACACACACACACACACACACACACACAAATTCTCACCAAGGGTAGACAGCAACCTGGCAGCCTTACATCCCTGAAAAGCAGCTACCCCTATTTTTGCCCCTACCCCAGTTCATCAGGAATAGCCACCATCCGTGGACCCCAAGCCCTCTCCAGGGTTTTTCTCCCCCTATTCCTGGGGCTCCCTTATTCCAGAACAGCTCTGCACACAGCCCTGACATCTGCCTGGCGATGGTCCTGCCCTCCCTGGTGAATCCACCATTTCTCCCCAGTGCTCTTCCTAGTGTTCCTCCTCGACTTGCACCATAAGGTAGAGCTCGGAGCCCACAGTCCCAAAGCCTCCTGCTCCTCTACCCTGTTCTGGGTACTTCCTCACTGGATGAGAGGGAGCCACACACTCATGAACCAACCAGGACCCATCTCGCCTCCCACATCCCTTCTGTCCATTTTATTTTGCAAACCTTTCCCCATTGTATTCACCAATAGAATTCTAGGCTGATGGTAACTGCTACCTCACGTATGTTTTTTATTGGTCCTTTTTATTTACACAGGACAGTAGACTCTGTTGTGATATCTTCATCCAAGCATGGCATATCTCTTATTCTAATTAGGACCCTAGTCCAGTGGACATACACAGCGGTGAGATTTGGGGTGGGGGGGGGATCAGGGGCACTTACCAGGGATGAAAATCAGGGGCACACAACCCCTGAGCCCCGTCCAAAGCCCTATTTTGTATTTTATTTAGAGAACAGGGTCTCACCAAGTTGCTCAGGGCCTCACTTTTGCAGAGGCTGGCTTTGAACTTATGATCCTCCTGCCTCAGCCTCCTGAGCCACTGGGATTTCAGATGCACCGTGGTGTATTCACATATGTACAGGAAAGTTCTGTCACATCCATTCCACTGCCTGTTGTCCATTTTTGGCATAGTATCCAGCAGGTGACGAGACTGAGGATGATGGTGACGGTGAGTTAGCTAATAATGAACAAGTGAAATACTATTAATTTCCCTGAAATATATTTTATTGAAATGAACAGCCCCTTCCTAAGGTCAGAAGCACCCGAACCTGCACTGGGGTTTGCTGAGGGGTGTCCTCCTTCCAAGCCTCTCTCCATCTCTCTCCTCACCACCGCATCATGGTCCCTGACCTGAAAAGGGCCTTTGATTACATCATGCGTCAGAGGATGGCCGTGATTTGGGGAACTGCACACTGGGGCAACATCTAGAGTGATTGCGTCCTTGATGCAGGTAATTAAAGATGTCCCAATGGTGTAATGTGTCTTTGGAGGAAGCCCCGGACTTTGCCTTCAGATTTAGCAAGTGAATGCTCAGATCTCTCTTTGATATTTTTTTGAAATATTTTTTTGTAGTTGTGGACGGACAGAGGCCTTTACTTTATGTGGTGCTGAGCATGGAACCCAGGGCCTCCCGCGTGCAAGGCGAGCGCTCTGCCACTGAGCCCCAGCCCGGCCCCCTCTTTGACATAGATTACTCCACGTATGTTTGGTTTTTCCTGATCTGTCCCCCTAATCTGTCACTCCTCTTCTCCAACGTAGCCTCCCTCAATCTGAGCTGATTCAGAAGTTCGTATCACTTTCCCTGGGCTCCATGTCCTTACAGACAGAATTTCAGGTCTCTTGAGAGTTGCTGGCTTGCCCTTGTGTGTAAATGCAGATGTTTTTGCATGGGACCATTGGCCACCCAGGCACTGGGTCAGCCTTGGCACTGCTAAGACAGACCTTACTGGAGGAGCGTCCCCAGCTCATCCTGCTGAGGGGAGGGAGCCTCTGTCCTGTCTCCTGGTCTCCAGGACAGGCTGGGTGGGCAAGTGTGTCAGGAGGCCAGGCTGGGAGAGGTCACACCCAGAACGTGGCTCTTGGCTTCTTTATAAAACATAGAGTATAATATTTAAGAAAATCGAAATCATATATATGTGTGTCTATGCACACACACACACATTAGTACCAGGACTTCAACCCAGGGGGGCTTAACCACTGAGCCACATCCCAGCCTGTGTTGGTATTTTCTTTAGAGACAGGGCCTTGCTGAGTTGCTTAGAGCCTTGCTAAGTTGCTGAGGCTGGCCTCCAACTTGCCATCCTCCTGCCTCAGCCTCCCAAGCCACTGGGATGACAGGCGTGCGTCACTGTGCCTGCCTTGTGTGTATATTTCAGTGATAGAGTTGTGAGTGATCTAACAGGGGGACATGGGCTGGGGATGTGGCTTCGTGCTTTCTGGGTTCCACCCCAGCATGCACGCTTGTGCCCCCCCACACACACACACATGGAAAAAAATAAAAAGACCAACAAAATGGAGACCCCCTGGATGGCCAGAAAGATCTCTCCTGACACTACAGGAAAGACACATGGTGACTGTCACTGCACTGCGTTGTGACCCTTTTCCTGATCTGTGCCCTGGGGGTCAGGGATTAACTCCCAGAACAGCTCCGTCCAGGATGTATTCTGTAAGGACATCCTCACCAAGTTTTCTAACAGAGTTTTTATGCATTACCTTTTAAGTGTGGGGAAATACCATTGCTTCCTGGAAGGACAGGTGACAGTTTAGAGTCCCATGGAGACCCATCCTTCAGGGAGTGTTTGGACACTTGTCCTTTTATTAAGATGTTAAAATAGAACGACCCTGAATCTATGTAAAGTATGATTCTTTTTACCATCCCTATTCTGTGTGCTGAAATAGGGAGAAAAATTGAGCTTTCTGCTTATATTTGGTAGGCTCCACTCTCTAGGATAGTTATCCTGGCATGATAATTAAGAATGGGTAATATGTGTAGCTATCTTGGAGCATTCAAAGGAAATACGTGAACACCTATCAGAGTTCTCTGAACAGAGGTTGCCAAAGTACTCTCTTTGGGTAATATTTTATTCTCTGTGTATTAAGATGGGTGATTATTACAAAGAAATGCATTGCCAGGCATGGTGGTATCATCCCAGCGGCTCAGGAGGCTGAGGCAGGAGGATTCCAGTTGGAGGCCAGCCTCAGCAACTTAGTGAGGTCCTAAGCAACTCAGCAAGACCCTGTCTCTAAATAAATATTAAAAGGGCTGGGGATGGGGCTCAGGGGTTAAGCACCCCTGGGTTCAATCCCTGGTACCCCCACCAAAAAAAAAAAATCCACTGTAATCAAGACAGCACTGACTACCCTAACCTATGCAAGTCTGATCTCTTTAGTCTCTGCTCAAGAGGCCTCCTTTCCTCTTATCTGCAGTTCTCCTCATTTAAATCCACCAGAATTTGTAAGCATGAACTACACCGTTGTGCAGATAAAAATCCACCTTTCCTTGATGTGAGCAGTTTTCTTCTGACTGAAGAAGTCCCTTTCATGAGGAATCACCCTTCCATTTCTCCACAGACCCTGACAGCACCTTTTCTCCTATGTAAGATGAGCAAAGGCGGCCTCTACAGAATCCCCGCTCTAAGGAACGCCTTTCTGTCTGAAATTGGCATTGGGATCTTGGCCAACACCGCCCTCCTTCTCTTCCACGTTTTCTGGTTCTTTCTCAGGCACAGGCCCAAGCCCACGGACCTGCCCATCGCTCTCCTGGCCCTGACCCACCTGCTGTTGCTGACCGTCATGGGCTTCATAGCTACAGACGTCTTTATGTCTCTCTGGAGATTCTGGGACGACGTCACCTGTAAAGCTGTCATCTACCTGCACAGGCTGATGAGGGGCTTCTCCATCTGCACCTCCTGCCTGCTGAGTGTCCTGCAGGCCATCACCCTCAGCCCCAGGGGCTCCCCCTTGGCAAAGTTCAAACCCAGGTCCCCACAGGACAGCCTGAGACCCCTCCTTGTCCTGTGTGTCTTGTACATGTCCGTTAGCAGTCACCTCTTAGTCTCCATCGTCGCCACCCCCAACCGGACCTCAGGGGATCTGATGTACGCCACCGAATCCTGCTCCGTTTGGCCCATCAGTTACTGGATCCGGCAGATGGTGTCCACCCTGTTTACCTTCCGGGAAGTCTTCCTTATGGGGCTCATGGCCCTGTCCAGTGGGTACATGGTGGCCCTCCTGTGCAGGCATAAGAGGCGGTGCCAGCACCTCCACAGCACCAGCCTGTCCCCAGAGCCTCCCCAGAACTGAGGGCCACCAGGACCATCCTGCTGCTCCTGGGACTCTTCATGCTCATGTCCGTGTTGGACTACATCATCTCCTCCTCGAGAATTATATGGAACAATGACCAGATCCTTTATTGCACCCAGATCTTTGTGGCTCATACCTACGCCACAATCAGTCCTGTGGTGTTCATCTGCACTGAAAAACGCATAATTAATTTCTTCAAGTCCCTGTGGGAAGATCCTTCAATGCTCAGTTATTCAGGCAGGAATACATTCTGGTAAGATCAACTAATGCCACTGGCTGCAGAACCGTTCATCAGAGCATGTATGTATATGCACATATTATGTGTATATATATACACACCATATAGAATATATGTGATGTGTATGTGTGTATATCTATATGTAAATAGCAGATCACACACACATATATACATGCTCTTTTCAGGGAGGGATACTGAGGATTGAACTCAGAGGCACTCGACCACTAAGCCCCATCCGTAGCCCTATTCTATATTTTATTTAGGGACAGAGTCTCAGTGAGTTGCCGGGGCTGGCCTCGAACTTGCAATCCTCCTGCCTCAGCCTCCCCAGCTGCTGGATGACAGGCGGGCACCCCCCCATGCCCTTTCTAGACATTGTCTTTTGGTTAAGTTCTGATATGGAAAGTGCTGTTTGCATTTTGCTGATTTACCTCCATACATAGAGATGGCATGGACGTCATGAGCAATGGAACCACATACTGTCACCTGTCACACAGACGTTGGCATTTCTGAAGGGGTCTTCAAGGGGAAACGGTGAGTTGGATCTCAGCTGGGCACAGCCCGGTTTAGCACAGTGTGATGTTTGGGTGTGGAATGTCCAGTGCCCAGGTGTTGAAGGACTCATGTCCAGCCTGTGGCACTGTGGGGAGGAGACCTTTAGGACGTGGGGCTATTAGGAGGAACATAGATCATGGAGGGCTTGCCCTTGAAGCAATGATTGGACCCTGGCCCCTCCCTGTCTCCCTTCTGCTTTCTGGATGCCATGAGGAAGTGACCTTGTCCCACCCCACACTCCCCACCATGATGGACGACAGACCAAAGCAACAGGGCCAAGTGGCCATAGATGGCAACCTCTGTCATTGTGAGCCAAAATAAAAAAAAATATTCCCTCCTTTTAAGTTGTTGATCTCTCTGGTGTTTTTCACAGACATGAAAAATTAACCAAAAAGTTCCTGCCCAGTAGTGGTACACGGGAAGCGATCTTTTCGGTGACTCTACCAGATGCTGTGGTCCAAAAGCCCTTGCAATGGGTTTATGAAAGAAGTTTGGAAGAGTTTGGAGGAGCAGGCTAGGGGAAGTCTAGAATTCCACAGGCAGAGCTTCCCGGGTGGTCATGGTGTGGGCTCAAAACCAAACTGGCACCGACGGGCCTGCGGACAGTAAAGACTGTGCTCATGAGGCCTCAGACAGGAGTGAGAGTTCTCCTGGGGATCAGGACGGGCCCCGCCCCCCGTGCAATTTTGGCAAAGAACCTGTTCACATTTGGCTCATGCTCCCAAGACTGTGGGGGAGGCTGAGTTTAAAGGTGATGGGGTCATTAACTGGCAGAGGACATTTCTAGGTAACAGAAGTATTCAGGCTGTGGCCTGAGCACTGCTGGCTTCTTTATGCCAGATTCATGACGAAGATTGGAAGCCAAACAAAAAAGCAGATCAGAAAGGTATGGAAGCCCCCACCGTTTGGTCAGAAAAGAAGCACTTGTAAAAGTCCTATCAAGGAGGAGAGGGTCACTAATGAGATGTCACTATTTTAAAAGGAGCCAAGTACTTTGCACCAGGACGGTAAGAAAGATGCTTTGAGGGTCTATCAGAAATCAGCAAGAAGCCATCCTTGGCAGGCTCAGGGGTGTCAACTTTTCAAAGAAGACTCTCCTCGGAGAAGAAACTGCAGGTGCACTGCTCGTACAATGCTGCTTAGTGTGCGCCACGTCAGAGTCCTCGCTAGTAGCGGAAGAGGTGGACGCAGCTGTGAGAGGGGAGCAGGGCTGCCAAGGGGGCTCAGGAGGGCAGAGATGCCAGGGATGAGGGCTGCCGGCTAAGGGCTGCCTGCCAAGAGGCCCGGGTGCTGCACCCAGGAGGGTCATTGTGAGGAGACCCTTAAGCCCTTTGGAGATCACACGTGCCCTGGGCAGGGAGCTGAAGATCCAGTGTTTGCTTTTGTTTTCTGAGCTTTGGAGCTCCTACCAGGAAACCTACGTGTACCCGTGTCCTTCTACAGTTTCAGGTCCTACATGTTGGTCTTTGTTAGTGTGATTCCAGGGTGGCTTGAGAGAGAGCAGGTCGCTTTTCAGTCTACCATGTTGATCCAGTCTTTCTGGTACCATTCATTAAAGAGGTGCTATTTCATCCTCTGTACGTCTGGGGAGACTTTCTTGAGAATCATTCGACTGCAGGTGTGTGGGTGCATTTCTGGCCTGTTCCGTTGGTCTGCATGTCCGTTTCTATGTCAATGTCCTGCTGTCTGAACTACTGTGGATTTGGGATAAGTCTTGAAACGAGGTACGGTGATGTCCTCTGACTTCTTCCTTTTGTTCAATATGGCTTTGGTTACTCCAGGACTTTTGCATCTCTAGATGAATTTTTAGGATCTTTTTGTGCTTCCGTGAAGAATACCATCGGCCTTGTGATAAGGATTGCACTGAAACTGTAGCTCGCTGGGCGGGGAGGGTGGCCGCTTTTAAAACACTCACTTTCCTATACTCCAATGATGAATCTGCTGTTGATTTTTCACTCTGATACTTTGCTGAATTCATTTATGAGTTCTAGAAATCTGGTGGGGGTTTTTTGGAGTGTTCTAAAGATAAGATCGTGTTGTTGGAAAACAGAGACAATTTAAACTCTTCGTTTCCTGTTTGTATCCCTTTAATTTCCTTTTCTTGCCTAATCGCTCTGGCTAGCGTTTCAAGGACTGTGTGTTAAATAGGAGAGGTGATGGTGGGCATCCGTGCCTTGCTCCTGCCTTTAGAAGAGATGCTTTCGGTTTTCTCCATTCACAATTGGCTTGGGTTTTTCATACGCAGTCGTTACATTATGAGGGATGATCCTTCTATCCCTAGTTTTTCCTGATATGAATGGGTGCTGTACTTTGTTAAATACCTTTTCTGCATTGATTGAGATAATCATGTGATGATTGTCTTTAAGTCTTTTGATGTGGCGAGTCACATTGATTGATTTCTATATGTTGAGCCAAACTTACATCCCTGGGATGAACCCCACTTGATCATGGTGCGCTCTCTCTTTCATGTGTTTTCGTGTGCAGTTGGCCAATATTTTTTTAAGAATGTTTACATCTGTGTTCATGAAAGATATTGGTCAAAAGTTTCCTTTCCCTGATGGGTCTTTGTCTGCTTTTGGCTTTAGGGTGATACTGGTTTCAGAATTCTCTGAAAATTCTCCATGATTTTTTAATATTTTTATTATTTGTTGATGGACCTTCATTTTATTTACTTATTTACATGTGGTGCTGAGAACTGAACCCAGTGCCTCATGCATGCTAGGCAAGCGCTCTACCGCTGAGCCCCAGCCCCAGCCCTAAAATCCTACCTTTTGATAGTGGAAATGAAAACTCAATGGATAGGCACTTATCTCAGAGAAATGAAGGTTTGTGTTCATTTCTGAGTGTTTGTGTGAACATTTACATCTCTTTATTGATTTTTTCTTTTGTACTGGGGGGATGGAACCCAGGGGGACTCTACCACTGAGCCTCACCCCCCAGTCCTTTTTAAATTTTTATTTTGAGACAGGGTCCTGCTAAGTTGCTGAGGCTGGCCTCAAACGTGCAATCCTCCTGCCTCAGCCTCCCGGGTAGCTGGGATTACAGTCCTGAGCCACCACACCCAACCCACTTTATTCTCAATGGCCCCAAAGGGGGAAGGACCAACAATGTCCTTCGATGAGGGAATGATTAAGCAAACGGTGGTGTGTCCATATCATGGGATCTACTCAACCACTAAAAATGAAAGAAGTGGAGTGACAGTTTGGAAAATGGTGGAAGAAGAAGTTTCCAGAATCTATTCACTGAAATAAGTGGGCTGCCCCGAGGGAGTGTCTGAGCCCCCCTGACCCCAGCCAGTACGTGTGTCACCAAAGATGTCCTTTCCTGCTGTGCGTTTCCAGCCACTGTCTAGGAAGCTGGCAGGATCCTCCGGCCCAGAGGGGAAATGGGCAAACCTAAAGTTAAGTTGAAGATTTGGTGAGGTCCCCTGGAACATCTCGATTTATGCCCCTTTAAAAGTCTCCTGGCGAGCCCGGCCGGGGGCATGTGACACGTGTGACCACGTCGGATGCCCCCCATAGCCCTTGAGGTGGTACTAACGGTGTCCCCTGGCAGATGACGGTCCCTGGGGACCAGAGAGGCAGGAGACAGGAATTCAGGCTGCAGAGCCCAAGGCCCAGGCCAGACCCCAGCCTGGTGGTACCTGGGGGCTGGAGCTCGGGTTAGGACAAGGTCCGCCAGGACAGGTCCGCCACAGTGACGCCTCCACCCGCTCGCTGCTGTCCACGGTCACTCCCTGGGCCAGCAAGCCCCAGGATCCAGCTGCTGCCCTGATTGTGACCTCAGAGGCTTCTAGGGGCCCTGCCTGGCCAGAGCCATGGAGTGCAGGCTCCCTCCGTGAGGTGACAGTGAGGACCATGGCCAACGTCCGTCCCTGTGGCCTCTCCTAACCAGAGCGCAGTGGCCCGGCGTCTGCTTGAGGTCCCCCCGGGGCTGGGCCTCCCTTCTGGCTGAGCCTCCCGAGGGAGGCCTGTGGCCAGGGGCCCATCCTTGGGGAATCCATAGCGACCCTCCCGTTGTCCTTCCCGGACTTTCTGACCCACGCCCCGCCGTGGTCGCGCTCAGAATTGGGGACGGGGGCTGCCTGGTGAGCTCCGGCAGCCCATGTGGCCGGGAAGGACAGCCGCAGGTCAGTTTGGGGAGCAGCGAGTGGCCAGTGGTAGAGATGATCCAGGATGGATGCTCATGAGGTCACAGGGCTGCCCCGGACTCCTGCCCCCGGGAAGCCGAAGGAGTCAAGGTGCTAGGCCCGTCCCCCGGACGTAGGCAACTAGGATGGCCACCATGGAATGGCTTTGAGGGACCTCTGGGTTCTGGCCACCCAAACTTTCTGAGGCCACGTAGTCCAGGACCCACCCAAAGCCCTCCTGTCCCCCGGCACGGGCCTTTCGGAGCCTCCTTGTCCCTCCCCAAATCTGGAGGTGACATTGGCGTGTCCTCCACGGAGCGGGAGAGTTAGCTGGGCCTCTGCAGCTCTGTGTCCCATCCCTGCCCTTCTCTAGAGGTCACCCCTTGCCTTCCAGCCATGGCTAAGAGGGTCCCGTCCTGACACCCTGCACCATGGAACCGAGAACCCACAAGAAGTGTCCCCAACATAAGAAACCCAGGAGCAAGGCCCAAGACAGATTCACCAACAACTTTCCATACAGGTACCCGAAGCCCAGACCCCTAGGTCCCCTGTGCCCCCGGCCCCGCCACCAGGGCGTTCCGGGGCGTCCGAGGGGCAGAGTCCCCCGCGCCCAGGCCCTAGGAGCCCTGCTGTGGGGACAGCCTGGAGCTGCCTTGTCACCTACTGTCCCCCCGCCTCGTCCCAGCCCAGGCTGAGGGGCCTCCAGAGAGGTGCCCAGGTCAAGCAGGCGGAAGGGTGCCCGGCAGGTAGAAAGTTCCAGAAGAGCGAGCGCGCCTTCGGGGGACCGCCTCCACACGAGGACGCATGTTGCAGGTTCTCGTGGCTGACAGAGCCCACCTCCGAGTCCCTGAAAGTCTGGGACGGCAGGAACACACCTCCGAGGGACCTGCTGCCCCTGCAGAAGAAGCTGGTGGCCACCAGGTCCATCCCTGTCCCAGGGTGAGTCCCGCCCTGGCAGCCCTCCAGTGACCACAGTCTAGGAAAGAGTCACCCCGGGCACACACCAAAAGTAACAGGGGTCACTTGCAGGGGACAGTGCGGAATGAACCCAAGGATCTGGGACAAAGATCGGCACCCCAGCCTCCTGGTGCCCCCAGCCCCACCCGGCGCCCCGGCCTCTCCCACACAGCGTGTACCTCAGCCTCTGCCCCTAAGCCCCACTGTCCCCTTCTCGTGTGGCTGCAGGACCATTAGGTCCCCAAGTCCTGCCACAGACCCTGAATGGAACCCCCCCCTTGGGTGAAATGGGATCCGTCTAGTGCCTGGTGGCTCCATGTGGGAGAGGGTCCTCACCCTGACCCCCATTTCTGGCCTCCTGTCTGGGCCTCCCCCTGGGAGCCGTGAAGGCCGGCCTTCAGAGAAGGGCAGGGAGCGAATACCGGGGGGGGGGCGTCACGGAGCTTGGGGAAGGACGGGCCGGGGGACTTCACGTGTCGACGCCCCAGGAGGGGATAACGTAAGGTCCCTCCTAGAGAGAGGGACAGGCCACTTTCCATCCCTAAGAGACAGGCAGCGGGTGGGTCCCCCCCGGGCGGTGAGTGCCAGCCAACCTGTCCCCACATGTAGCTACTAAAGAGGGTGCCCTAGAAGGGGTCTGGCGAAGAGAGGTGTCCCTGCCCATCACCTCGTGCATGGGTGGCACTGGAGGACCCCGGGGCCGTGCGCCGGGCAGAGGACCCAGGAGGCCACGGGGACCTGCCAGGTCTGGGCTTGGGTGCTGGTGGCCACAGGAGGTGAGTCTGCAGTGCGCTCTGGCCTTCCTGGGCAGCCAGCAGGTCGCCAGGCTGGGTGGGAGGGACAGGACAGGTTGGCACCGCCCCGAGGTGGCCCCCTCTGCCGTCCCTGGACCCCACTGGCCGCGTTCCTGGGGCGAGGTGAGGCTGTGGCTGGCTCTCTAGGCTCGGGGCTCCGCAGCACACGGCGTCACCCAGCATCTACCCACCGCCCCCACCGCCACCCCAGTGCCACCTTTGGGAACTCAAGTTGCTGAGCCTCCGCTTCCCCAAGCAAGCCGGACACCCGCCATTCCCTCTGCACAGCCACACTAAAGACCCCTGGCTCAGGGAAGCAAACCAGCCATCGAGGGGCTTCTCCTAATGCCCCCAGGTCTGTGGTGACCTTCCTCGAAGCCACCTTCTCCTCGGCTCACTCTGGGCAGCAGCCGCAGAGACTGAACCACACCTACCACACGTGTACATAGTAATAAACTTTGTACATTGAAATCCCACTTCCGCGTGGACTGGTCACTGTCTCGGGGTCTCTCTTTTCTCGGGTGTAGAAGTGGGGTCATTATGTCTCATCTTGCAGGACTGGTGTGAGGCTCAGGAAGAAAGGAGGCTGAGGCAGGAGGACCCAAAGTTGGAGGCCAGCCTCTGCAACTGAGTGAGGCTCTAAGCAACTTCGTGAAACCCTTTATATAAAAAGGGCTGGGGATGGGTCTCAGTGGTGAAGCACCCCTGGGTTCAATCCCCAAGACCAGAAAAGAAAAAAGGAAATAAAGCAAATGTCACTAAGGACTTGATCCAAACCCACATGGAAGTCAAGATGACAGGACACGCTAGTCACTCCAGTACTGTCAGAGATAGTGAAAGACCTCAAACCAACCAAACACTACTAGTAGGAAACCACTGATATTTACACCTACCTCCGACATACTGTGTAGACTTTAAAAGTGAAGAACCAAGTCTGTATATTGATTTGGAATGATCTACAAGACATAAGAGGCCCAGAGGCTCAGTGTCCCACGCCTGTCATCCCAGCGACTCAGGAGGCTGAGGCAGGAGGATCGTGAGTTCAAAGTCAGCCTCAGCCAAAGCGAGGCCCTAAGTAACTCAGCGAGACCCTGTCTCTCAATAAAATGCAAAACAGGACTGGGGACAGGGCTCCGTGGTCAAGTGACCCTGAGTTCAATCCCCGGTACTAAAAAAAAAAAAAAAAAAAAGTCATGTGACCTTTGGTTCCTATTGTCTGTCACTTGAGGAAAGGAAGACGGTCTTAATAGTCACCAGCAAAGGGGGCGTCAAATGAAGAGCCACCCGAGCACCTCCTGTGTCACCCAGTTCTGGGCACGTGACTCTCTCAGGTCATCCACTGACCATGCTGAGGACCCTGCCTTGGAGAGGGCAGTGGCCAGATGACCTGGCTCCACCCAGAAAGGACCGAGGACCAAGGACAGCCAAAGAGGACACCAGGAAGAATCTTCCAGAACCACCCGGTTCCCTGCGGTCCTCAAGGGTCCGACACACACGTGCCCAATCACACACGCGCACACACACACAGTCGTGCTAAGGATGGGGCTTGGCTGAGCTGGTTTGGTGCTGAATCCTTGGCCTGGTCAGAGTGAAAGACGAGACTGTCTCCAACTTGTCACTGGACGGGCACCCCCTCTGCACACCTGGGGACCGCTGCAGATGTAAGCCAGGTTCTGCCACCACTGTCCTCCAACCCCTCACGGCCATCTGGACTTCTTAGGCCACTTGGCAGCAAGGGAAACCCGGGGATTTGCCCAAGATGTGGCAGCCCCAGGTCCCCTCAGCAAAGGCACCAGAGAGGCAGAAAAACTGCATCCAATCAAAAAAGTAACAAAACACTTTTATTTCTGAAACAGAACCCCTCCACCCACCCCCAGCCCCACCCATGTCCTATGTAATCTGCCACCAAGGTGCGCCCAGGGCTCCTCTGGCACCCAGAAAGACCTAGCTTCTGGAAAGACGGATCAAAAGGGAACTCGGGGCGGGGCCAGCCACAGGGGACCCATCTGTGACCTGCAGAGTGGAATGTAGCTCACTCCGGATCCATGGGTGGCCAATGGAGATCTTCCTGGTTGGGGCCACAAGAGCCACACGGTAGCATTCTGCTCGATGACCCCACGAGCAGGATGGGGGGGGCAGATCTGACCCCCCCAAGTTGGCCACTTGTAGCCTAAAAACTCAAAACTGGATTATAAACTCTTGGCCACCCGAGCGGCTTGTTAAGGTACTTGTCACCTGGAGCCGGTAGAAGAAACAGGCAGAGGCAGGGTGACAGGTCCACAGCCACCTGAGCCGGGTGGTACCCCAATCTGGCCACGGGGGCTGGCTGGCTCGGTGTGTTCGCAGTGGTTCTCAAAGGAGGGGTCTTCCTCAGGCCCATGGCAGACCCCCTACGCAGCCGCCACGTCCCAGGCCCTGCGGGGACCGCACTGCCCTTTCTGCGGCCATCCCGGGGGGGCCCTAGCGCAGCCGCAGGTAGGAGGGGACCGAGTAGTTGAAGAGCAGGAAGTCCATCTTGTACAGATCGAAGAGGCGCCGCTGGTAGAAGGGGCTGATGTCCTGGAAGAGGCGCGCAGCCTGATCGCGCGCGGGCACCGCCCGGGGTCGCGGCGGCGCGGGGAAGCGCAGGTCCGGGGCGCCCACCAGGCCCAGCACGAAAGCCGCGTCCTCGGCCAGCGTCTCGAACTTGCCCACGATGTCATAGCGCAGGCGACACGGGTGGCACAGCGCGTGGGCACGCTCCCAGTGCTCGTTGAACGGCTCGTCGCGCCGCGTGCGCGGGTCCAGCAGGTAGGCCAGGAACTCGGCGAAGCGCACGTCGTGGCCGCGGGTCAGCGCCTCGGGCTGGGCGCCGGGACGCAGGCGCCGCACGATGCGCGTGCCATAGCGTCGCTGGAAGGTGGCGCTGTAGGGCCGCGCGAGCTTGTTGCGGTAGGCGGACGCCAGGCGCTCGAAGGGCTCGCGCACGAACAGCACGGCCAGGTAGGCGCGCAGGCGCCGGTTGACCTCGGCGGGGCCGAAGTCGGCCAGCGAGCGCAGGCGGCCCGGCGCGTGCGCCTCGTGCGCGGGGATGGCGCGCGGATCGCCGCGGGCGCGGCCGCTCAGCACCAGCAGCACGCGCTTCCAGTTGGTGCAGGCCACCTTGGGCACGTAGCAGTAGAGCAGCCCGTGCGCGTCGTCCACCAGCACGTGCCGCAGGTCCTCGGGCTGCAGCAGCCGCTGCCGGCGCGTGTGGCGGCTGCAGGCGCGGCGCAGCAGGTCGCGCCGCTGACGGTGCACCTCCGCCAGGGCCGAGAGCGGACCCTGCGGGCGACAGGGACATGCATCAGAGCTGCTGGCCCCAGGGAGCTCCCGGGCCCTGGGGCTACCCGATGGGGCGCGCCCGGGGACTTGGGCACCTGGACTAGACCCCGGGCCTGCCACCCCAGGCTGCCAATCCCAGCCGCAGAATGGGACCTGGACTTGGAGCCCAACGGGACCTAACCCGGCTGAGGCTCCGAGAAGGACGGGACCCATCGCGTGCGCTGGAGACACCCACAAGTATCGGGAGGGGCGCTCAGAATGGATATGGACCTGACGAGAGCAGATTGATGTCCAATGGCCTCGCTGTGCCAGGTGCGGTGGCGCACGCCTGTCATCCCAGCGGCCCAGGAGGCTGAGGCAGGGGGATCACGAGTTCAAGGCCAGCCTCAGCAACTTAGCGAGGCCCTAAGCAACTGAGCAAGACCCTGTCTCTCAATTAAAAATCTGTAAAAGGGGCTGGGGACGTGGCTCAGTGGTTGAGTGTCCCTGGGTTCAATCCCCAAAACATTTTCTTAAATAAAAATTAAAATTTAAAAAGGGCTGGGGATGGGGCTCAGTGGTTAAGCACCCCTGGGTTTAATCCCTGGTGCAAAAATAAATAAATAAAATAAAAGATATTTTCAACTTACAATGGGCTTTTCCGGCTGCAACTCTATCCTAAATCAATGAGCTGCGCCCAGGGAGGTGGTGGGGGTGCGTGCGCGCATGCGCGCTGGGAGCTGAGTAAGGGCAACGGCCTTACGAGCATGCGCAGTGGGTCGCATGGTCCTCTGCTGGAGGCCGAGAAGAGGATGGGGCTCCTAAAATTCTGGGGCAGGAGGGATGAGGGATGGCAGGAAGGGTGGGTGGAGACCCCAGGGGTCTCAGTGTATCCCCAAGACCTGCCCTTGTCACTCACTGGACAAAGCCTGAGCTAAGGAGCAAGCCCACCCATGCCCCAGGGTCCAGTCCCGGTGGCCAGCAGGTACACGCAGGCGCTCTGGGTCCCCATAGCTGGGGGTGCAGCGGTGGGAATGGCTCTGTCCACCTACCTGGTCCAGGTCATAGAGTAACTGCAGGGGACTCTTCTTCTCCCCTCCTAGCCAAATGGAGCCCAGGGATGTGTTTTCAAATGCTGCGGGGACACAGGGAAGAGGTGTCATTGTCGTATGGGGTGAGCGAGCGGCGGACTCGGGGGTCTGGACACATCTGGGACTTGGGAACATAATCTCGTTCCTACGTTCCTTGGTCTCCCTCACACTATAGAATAATTTGGTACCAGGGATTGAACCCAGGGCCACTTAACCACTGAGCCACGTCCCCAGCCCTTTTTATTTATTTGGGAGGCCGAGGCAGGAGGATTGTGAGTTGGAGGCCAGCCTCAGCCACTTAGCGAGACCCTGTCTCGAAACACGTTTTTCAGGCTCCCTCCACACCCCAGACGATGCCATGTGTCCCGGGAACAAGAGCCAGGCTCCCCTGTGACCAGGGCACTGGGAGGAGACAGAGGCCTGCCTGAGACCCTTGGGGGTCATGGATGGTTCTGGAACTTGGATTTCTGTCACCAGACTGGGACTCAGGGACCTCTGGGGGACCTGTGGTTGCCTCTTACAGAACAACACGCTCACCAGGAGAGGGCAGCCATGTTGGATGGTCCCTCAGAGTCAGGAGAGGCCCCAGGTGGCCACCGCTGCTGGCCCCCTACAGCAGCTGTCCCCCTGGCTGAGCTTGTGTGGCCCCGGGGCGGGGGCGCCTCACCACCCAGAGAGAAGGCAGGTCCTTCTTGTCATTTTGCAGATGAGACTTGCCCCTCTAGCCTGAGGTCACTCAGTGAAGGGGTGTGTCCAGGGCCACAGCCAGGGAGCGGGCAGCTCTGGGGAGCAGCCCGTCTATTCCAGGGCCCTGCAATTTGGACCGGATGCACCGCCCTTGCCCAGGGCCTGCTATTTCCTGGGCAGATCACAACCCACAGCAGTCCCCCAGGGCCAGCGGGCAGCGGGGGACAAGGGGTCAGGCATCAGAGAAACGACCAGAATAGCTGTGGCCACTGATTACAGGGCAGGTCCAGCCCTGCCCACACCCACGCCCGCCCAGCACCCAGACCACAGGGCCCAGATGGGCAGGCTGGCCACGGAGGGGGACAGAGAGGACAGAGGATCTAAAGAGGGGTGTCCTGAAGCTCCCCGGGAGACCCTCCAGCAGGGCCACACCAGGGGACCCCACTCCCATTACCCGGATTGCCTGGGCCAGTGTCCTCAGCTCCAAGTCCCTCCTCGGGGGACAGGCCTGGGCCTGAGCTATGGCTGGGTGACCCAGGGCAGCCACCAGGGGCCATGCTGGGGAGGGGAGGGCCGTTTTTGCTTTGAAAACGGAGAAACAGGAGGCGGGGGAGGGGCTGGGGGAGGGAGCAGGGATGTCAAAGAGACCAGGAGAGGCCACCAAGGCTAGGGGACAGGTTATCTGGAGATTCCCCATGCTGTGGGCAAAGGTCACACCACCCAGTTTCCAGTTAATAAGTTGTGGCTGGTGACAGTGTTGCAAGACCCGGCGAGCAGACGGCCACCCCACAGCCCGGCTGACCAGCAGCACCTACCCTGCAGGGCTCCCCGGAGGGGTCTCCAAGACCCTGTTCTGCTCAGGCGCTCAGGATGCCCGTTGTCCCCAGCACCTGAGGCCCATGGGCCCCTTTTGTCACCCTCTCCAGGATGGACGACGGGGAAGGACATCTCCGTGAACACAGGGCCTTAACCACTGAGCCACATCCCCAGCCACAGTTTGTGTTTTTACTTAGAGACGGGGTCTCCCTGAGTGGCTGAGGCTGGCCTCCAACTCCCAATCCTCCGGCCTCAGCCTCCCTCGTCACAGGAATTACAGTTGTGTGCCACAGCCCCTGGCAAGGCTCACCTCTGTCTTCCTTATCCCACACAAGCCGCTCTCCCAGGTTCTGCTCCGAGGGGAGGGACGTCAGAAGGGTCAGAACCCAGAAGGTGACCCGGTGACCTGAGAGGCTGGGGCAGGGGGGATCACAGGTTGGAAGCCAGCCTCAGCAGGTTCCTGAGATCTGTCTCAGAGTAAAAATTGAAAACAGCTGGGCAGGCTGGTGCGTGCCTGGCATCCCCAGCGGCTTGGGAGGCTGAGGCAGGAGGATCTCGAGTCATCCCAGCGACTCGGGAGGCTGAGGCAGGAGGATCGCGAGTTCAAAGCCAGCCTCAGCCACTTAGCAAGGCCCGGTTCCTTCCTGAGCCCAGAGAGACCCCAGCTGCGTCCAGACATGGAGGGAGCCGCAGAGGGGCCGGGGGGGGAGTGGGCAGAGGCCCGGTGGGCACCCCAAGGTCCCCCCTGGCATTGCACACCTGAACCCCAGCCCAGCCCTGGCCTCCATTCTAGGGAGAGGTGAGGCAGGGCCAGAGCAGGCAGGTCCTCACCCCAAGGCCACAGTAGCTCGGTGCCATCCCCAAGGCCACCAGGGTTCCGGCTGAGTGCGCTTTGCTGGGTGCTGTGACAGACACAGCCTCACTCAACAGGACTTGCTGAGTGGCCTTCAGGCCACCAGCCCGGGCCCTCTGTCCCTCCCTGGGTAAGTGCTCCCTGGGCCTCATTCTTTGAGTCACCCTGATCCCAGAGTCCTGCTGTCCCTCTCTCCCTGAGATACAGAGCTGTCTGGGAGGGTCCAAGGGTTTCACAGAGCCCACAGTGGGGATGGGGGAGGCCAGAAGAGACCCCCAGACATCTCCCCCCACACACACACACACACAGGGAGATGACAGTCATCAAGATCAGACCACTGAGTAACCCCCAGCTCCAGACAGACTGCACAGCTGCCACTTAGCCATCGACACTGGGGTCCACTCTGACCTCGGTATCCTCCTCTATGAAATGGGCTGCTGGGAGATTTTCAAGGAGGACCTCGGAGCACTCCAAGTGGACACGCTGTCCTGTCCCTGGCCAGGGAGTGGCGGGGGGCCTGCGCAGTGGGGACTGGCCGCCCAGTTCTCCCAGCCCGACCAGACCTGAGGAGGGGAGTCCAGAGGAACACCAAGTGTTCCTGGAGTGTGGACGGCAGGGGACTCCAGGGGACAGGGCCAACGATTCAAATGGGCAGCTGAGGACTGAAGAGAGTCCACTGTCCCCTCGCGGTGAGGGTCCTGCTCCCATCCGGTTCCCTCCAGGGGACCGCATTCCAGGGTGGCCAAATGCCCTCCACCTCCTCCTGCCTCCAGAGCCACGGAGGGGACAGCAGGTGGCCCCCCGATCTCCTGGGGCTGGGGTTGGGCAGCGGGAGCCGGGCTGTCACTCACCCGGGGCCGTCACTCACCGGGGCGCAGGGCGCACAGCAGCAGCAGCGCAGCGCCCAGACCCGTGGCCACCAACGCGCGTCGCCGCCAGGAGCAGCGCCTGCCCATGCTGCGCCACTCAGGGGCGACAGGCCGCTGCACAGCGCGGGGACTTTGGCGCCGGGCTCCAGGACCCGCCTGGCCCGCCCGGGTGGCGCGTTCCAGGGAGCCTGGGGACTGGGGAGGCGGGCGATGGCAGGTGGGGACACAAGTCTTCGGACTCCGCCCCCCGCGGAGCAGGTCAGCAGCCCGCCGGGGGCAGAGGCTGGGCGGGTGGGAACTTGTCGCCAGAAAGTCCCCGCCCTGGGGTGTCACAGGAAGCCTTCACCAGTGGTGAGGCGGGAGGAGCAGGTCCCTCCCAGCTACTGTCCCTTACATTTGGTTTCCTTACATGCCAGGCACCCAGGGCTGGTCTGGGGTGAGCCCAGGAGCCTAAGGGGGTGGCCCCCTGGACTTGAGTCCTACAGGAGTCCCACCCCCAGGATCAGTCACAAGAGTGCCCCTTCATCCCCCCCAGGACCGTCCTGTCCCCTACCTTCCTGACCAGAGGGCAGGATCCTGCCTGAGTTCCGGCTCCTGCAGATCTTGCCCAGCCTCTGGAAGGGGAAGGGACCCCCTGGGACATGCCCCCCCTATCCTGCTGTGCCTCCTCTGTGTCACCCACAATAGTTCAGGCACCAGGAAGATCTCAGAAATTGCCTGGAAAGAGAAAGAAAGGCAAGTGCCAGGCCAGTGGCCCACACCTGTAGTCCCGGTGGCTTGGGAGGCTGAGGCAGGAGGATCGCAAGTGGGAGGCCAGCCTCAGCCACTTAGCGAGGCCCTAAGCAACGCAGCGAGACCCTGTCTCTAAATCAAATAGAAAACAGGGCTGGGGATGGGGCTTAGGGGTCGAGGGCCCCTGGGTTCCATCCCTGGGACCCAAAATAAAGGAGAGGAAGAAGGTTGAGTAAATAATAGTTGTGGTGGCTGGAAGATGTGGCCTCAAGTGGTGATAATTTAGGTTCTCAAGTGACAGGAAACCCAGCTCACAGACAGAACCAGACACTCCTTATCATGTACTCTTCCAGCCTTGGTGACCTCCCGGTCACCCCCAGATTGGTCCAGGACCCAGAGCTTCCAAGCCATCAGTGTCCCCTGCCACCCCACTTGTCACCTAAGCCCCATTCCTGAGTTTCCCCACCTGCCCTCCCAGGTACCGGGTCCAGCCCCTGGAGTCCTGCTGCGTGTCCTGGCTCCAGGCTGCCACCTGGTGGCCACCGTTGAGAACAACAGCTCAGCGTCTCCGAGTTGTGAGAGATGATCCTGGAGATGGGGAGACCCCCTAGAAGGTTCTGGTGGGAGGAAGGTGTAGAGGCCCTTTCCGCATCTGCTGTCCCCCCACAGACACTGTCCCTCTTTCATTCCTTCCACAGATAGCAACCCCCTGTATGCACAGGCACCAGTGGAAAAAAACGAGACGGTCACAGCGTCTGCTCTCATTGACTTTATGTGATATACGAGGACATAGAAGATAGGGACAGATGGATATGCATGGTGACATGGAGAAAATAAAGTGTGTTAGAGATGGGCAGCTTAGCCGGGCACGGTGGTGCATACCAGCAATCCCAGCAGCTTGGGAGGCTGAGGCTGGAGGATCATGAGTTGGAGGCCAGCCTCAGCCATTTAGCAAAACCCTAAGCAATTCAGCGAGACCCTGTCTCTCAATAAAATATAAAAAGGGCTGGGGACGGGGCTCAGGGGTTAAGCACCCCTGGGTTCAATCCCTGGGACCCCCCCCCAAAAAAAAATTAAGCCCTGGTAGGTGACAGTGACCTATTGTTGTTCCCTTCCCAGGGTGTTTGGACACTTCCTGTCCCTGCAGCCTGGGCCGTTAATTACCACCCACTTAATAGATAGGGACAGGGCCAAAGGCCACCGGCCTGGTCAGGAGCTGAGCTGGAGTCACACCCAGGTGTCCCTTCCCAGGACCACTGGGACTCAACGCGGATTGTGACAGTGCTGTCACCCCCCCCATAAGATTGCCAAAGCAACCCCCCGCTTGGAGCCCGACCAGCTCCCCAGAGTCATGTTCCACAAAGCACCACCCTCCAGGCCACCCCCGTCCAGCCGTCCCCAGGAGGAAGCTGGCCCCTCCCCCTGTCACCACCCAGGCAGCCCAGAGACCGGAGGACTTGCCCCTGTGACCTGCACGTGGCTCCTTCCCCCAGCCCTGGGCCCAATGAGGGGCTGGAGGAGGTGGCCCTGCGGCTGCAGGTCCCCACCCTGCTGGCCTCTGACTGCCCAGTCTCCTCCTGGCCTCTCCACAGCGCTGGCCTCGACTCTCAGCCAGACATGTCCAGCCTCCAGGAGCTGTGCTCCGGCCTGCCCCTGCGTCCCCTGCCAGAGAACCGGGGGCGCTGGCCTGGGGTGCCCCACGCCCCCATCAGGACCCCTGGCCTCAGCCCTGCAGAAGAGCAGGTAAGAACTCGGCCGGAGCCTGCGGGGGCCTGGTGTCCCCTAGGTGTCCTCAGATGTCCCCACGGGGACCCTCTACTCCTGCCCCCTACTCAGTCTCTCACCCAGCCACTGGGCCCTCTCAGGGGAGCGGGGGACAGGCCATGTGGGCCAGGAATCACCATCACCCTTTGCAGATGACGATCTTGAAGCTCAAGGTCACCGGGCCAGCAAGTGGTGGCACACAGGCCACCTCTAGTGGGAGGACAAACGGGCTGGGTGTGAAATGGCCCAGAGCCAGCAGCGGGCCTGTGCACCTTGCCCTGCCCCAAACACTGGCCTTTGGCAGGCGCACATGCCGCACAAAAGCTGGGGCTAGCATCCTAGGGGGGACACAAGGGGGCTGGGGACAGTGGTGTGGCGCTGTATAGAGTTTACTACTTATTTACTATTTTTCTTTTTTCGTAGTACCAGGGATGGAACCCAGGGACTCTTAACCACTGAGCTCCGTCCCCAACCCTTTTTTTTTTTTTTTTTTTGAGACAGGGTCTCAATTTACAGCCTCTGTAAATTGCTGAGGCTGGCCTCCAATTTGCCATCCTCCAGCCCCAGCCTCCCCCGCAACCGGGATCCTTTTTCTTGACACAAAGGCTTCAGAAACAGGGGAGGGGAGGTGGAAAACACAAAATAGCACAAAGATGAAAAGAGGAACCCTAGCATTTTCCAGACAAAGCCCCCTTGGGTGGCTGCCCCTTAAGCTTTGCCTTGAACCCCACCCAAAATGGGGGTTCTGCTTGGAGGGTGGCTGAGGGTCGCTGTGGTCTGGTCGGGGCTGGGTGGAACTGGGAAGGGGCAGGGAAAGGGATGGGAGGGGGGATCCTGGGGAGCTCGGGGGCTGTGGGCGGGGCTGACGCCTCAGGGGGCGTGGCTGACGCCGCAGGGGGCGGGGCTGACGCCGCAGGGGCCGGGTTGATGCTGCTGAGGCGGGGCTTTTACTCCAGGGGCGGGGCTGGCACTGCCGGGGGCGTGGCTGGCATTGCAGGGGCGTGGCTCCCCTTGGCTCCGCCCATCTGGCTCAGCTCCCAGGAGTCCAGCGGGTGATTGATCTTTTTTACCCTTGGGTCCCCTCCCTGCTGGGAGCCGGTGTCTGGACCTTCAGCCACTGAGGCCCGGCCACATGCCATCAGTACAGCTGAGATGCCCCCAGGATGTCTCTATGTCCTTAAAAAGAAAACAGAATCCGTGACACCTGTCACCCCAGCAACTCGGGAGGCTGAGGCAGGAGGATCACAAGGTGGAGACCAGCCTCAGCAACAGCGAGGCCCTGAGCAACTCAGCCAGACCCTGTCTCTAAATAAAATGCAAAACAGGGCTGGGGACGGGGCTCAGGGGTTCAGCGCCTCTGGGTTCAATCCCTGGTACCCCTCCAAAAAAAAATCCTCACATTCAGAGGTCTGGGGATAAAAAGGGGGGGCAAGATTACTGCTCTGAGACCTGAAGATGGGGAGGAGGAGGGTAAGTGCAAAGGCCCTGGGGCAGGACCCGGAATGCCCCAGGCAGAAGGGAAAAGAGTGATTGGAGAGCATGGGGCTTTGGGCTCTTTCCCTAGTTGGGCAAGATG